>NC_064862.1:42936095-42948595 GCF_024139225.1 Suncus etruscus | reverse complement strand
ATGAATATTTAGGTGTCTGTCAATATTGGCTTTTTTCTTTCTTGCTCAAATTCACTTAGCCTGTTTCATGCACTAAACTTTCTGAATCATGTTAGCTTTACTGTACACTTAAATACATTTATGTAGAAAACTCACAGTTTTCCTCCCAAGAATCTTGTATTTTTAGAAGATAATTGTGTATCTGTCATCTGTCAGTTATTCTTTTAGATCTATTCTGTTCCCATTGTATTTTTCAATCATTATCTTGGTTGGTGAATGACCAAAAACAGAAAATAAATCTACTTTTTTTTTAATTATTCTTCTTTTATGAGTTCTATCTATGGTTCCTGTATATATAAATATCTTTTTTAAATTTTGTTCCTTTTTTATTGCCATATAAGAAATCTAAGTTGATCTGGTGTCTGGATAAGTCCCATTTGACATTTTTTCATATTTTGTAAGTGTTGTCTCGTGTAATATAATTTTTTCCATCAGAAAAAGAAAGTATCTATCAAAGAAAATGTGCCTGACTACCCAATCCCTGGGCTACAATGGATCACTGCAGGCCTGTGCTTAGGGTCTCAGGGACTAGTTTCTCTCACGTTAAACAAGAAATTGAAAAATGAAATTGGTGATTCAGGGACTCCAAAATCTGGCCAAGTGTGTAATGAAAGTGATATAATGTTAATGTTCTCATTCCCCCAGAAGTGATATTTTCAAATTGCAGCCAAAGTATTGTAAAATTACTTCACATTTTCCTCCTCTACTATTTATTATTTATTAAGCTCTTATTAAACAATACATGTTTAAAATGAATGGTCCATTTTTCCTTTTAAACTGATGATTTAAACCAAAGTTTCCCAAACTTACTTGACTTATGGTTTTCATTTCAGATAAAGAATGACTCAGTGTCCCTCTCACCACCTCAGAAATGGGACAAATAAGGCCAGCAGTAGGGAACAGCGGTAGGGAGTTTGCCTTGCATGCAGCCGACCCAGGAAGGACCTGGGTTTGATTCCTAGCATTCCATATGGTCTCCTGAGCCAGGAGTAATTTCTGAGCACAGATCCAGGAATAACCCCTTAGCATCACTGGACGTGGTCCCAAAACCAAAAGAAACAAAAAAAGAATTGGAACAAATAGAAATTACTCCCCAATTACACCTGAACCTACCATTGTAGCTCCTAGGTCATTTCAGTCTCCAGATAATAGCTTTCCCCATTTTGGGGAAGACTGACTTAAATTTAGGATGTTTATAAATATAGTACCCATCATAAGTATATGTACCCACTTATAAGTATATTCTCCGTCTTATAATTTTCTTAGTGACATTTTCTAACTTATTGCACTAACCCAGTAAATATATATCACACAAAATATGTGTTTTTATTATGAGTAAGGCTGCTAATAAATAGCAGGCTGTTAATGGGTTTTGAGGGATTCAAAAGTTTAGTGTAAATTTTGTTTATTTTAAAGAAGCCATCACCTCTAATTTCTGCATTATTAAGACAGAGTCAACTGGGGCCGGAGAGGTGGTGCTGGAGGTAAGGCGTCTGCCTTGCAAGCGCTAGCCAAGGAAGGACCGCGGTTCGATCCCCCGGCGTCCGATATGGTCCCCCCAAGCCAGGGGCAATTTCTGAGTGCTTAGCCAGGGGTAACCCCCGAGCATCAAATGGGTGTGACCCCCCAAAAAAAAGCCAAAAAACCAAACCAAAGGAAAACAAAAATAAGAGTCAACTGTAGTTTCTGCATGTGTAAGGCACTAATATTATTAGCAAATATTAAACCAAAAATTACTATCCTTAATAGAAAGGTAGATAAACAAGAGACCATGTGTAATAAACATGATATTAAGACTGCACAAAAGGAGAAAGTCTGCCTCTCTGGAAAGTGTCAGAGATGGCCACCTAGATGAGTAACAAGGACTATTGGCACTGGTCTCTCCACAAGAGGATCTAACTCAGCTTCAACTGCTATTAGCATAAGAGAACACGTCCAGTATTATCTTTTATTTTATTTTTAAATTTATATAGGTGCCATGGTTTATAATACTGTTAATGATAGGATTTTATGTATAACACCATCCAGTACCACACTCTTTTTTTTTTTTTTTTTTTTTTTTTTTTTTACCACTCAGACTGCATCCTCTCCATCTACCCCTTCCAAAAGAAGGGAAGAACGATCATCAATAGCAAAAGGCAGCCGCAGAAGCGACACTTAGAGCCAGCTTTGCGCTCAGGAGAGGACACTCTGGCTCCTCCTTGCAGTACCACACTCTTTTCTCAAAGTATCCACGTCCATCCACAATTATCACTGTGAAACTCCTTCCTATCTTAGTACCTTCTATACCTACTTACTCCTCTGAAGTTAGCTTTCTACTGGAAATAAATTCTCAGTTTCTATTTCCTTGAGTTTTTGTTTTTCCCCTACGTTGTTTCTTTATACTGATATGAGAGAGATAATTCTCTGTTCCTTTCCTTCTGGATTACTTTACTCAACATTACTTTCTCCAAATTTATCCACATAGCAGTAATTTGTATGACTTCATATTCTCTTAAAGCCAATTACTATTCTGTTGTGTATATGTACCATACTATCTTTAGTCATCTAATATTAGATGTTTAGATGGTTTCCTGATTTCATCTATTGTGAATAGTGCTAAAATTATTATAGGAGTGCAAATGTCTTTTCTGATTAGAGTTTATTCTCCTCTTTTAAACTGACATGGTAAATAAGCCATGCAGAAACAAGTTACAAAAAAATAGTGCTTACCCAAAGTGAGTAAGTGTACATTTGGTTAAATGGTTAAATTGTATGATGAAGAATTTAGACATTTAAGGATGAGTACAATGTACTGGGGACAAATTTATAAATTCTATATACCTGAAAGATATATAATATTATAATCAGTGTTATTTAATATAATGTATTTTTAAATGAACTGATTTAGAGAAGCTTCTTAATATATGCAGGTTACACATGAAGTCCCCCTTTCTTGTGATGCCTTTTTTTTCTTTTGGTGTGCAAAAATTAAAGTCACAACTTCATATATATGAAGTATGCATTTTACCACTGAGTCACATTCTCTTAATTAATCTACTTTTCAACAATAAGTCACTATGTTTAAAATATTTTTGATCTATAAAAATTCTATTACATTCACCTGAGGGTCAGTCTTTATTCCAATACCATACTGTTTAATGACTACTGCTTTCCAGTACAATTCAAAGCTAGGGAAAGTGATGCCTCCACTAATCTTTTGCCTAAGAATTGCTATAGCTATTTGTGAGCATTTACTATTGTTCCAAACAAATTTCAGTGTTGGAGTATTCGACCTACTTCTTTGAAAATCTTCATGGGTATTTTTTATAGCAATTACATTAAATCTGTACAATGCCTTGGAAAGTATTGTCATTTAGTAATATTAATCCTACCAGCCCATGATCCAGTTATATATTTCCATTTTCCTGTTTTCTCTTTTACTTTTCGAAGCAGTGTCTTGTAGTTTTATTTCACATCTTTACTTAATTTGACTCCCAGGTACTTGATTTTCTGTGACACAATTGTGAATGGGACTTTTAAAAATGTCTGTTTTTTTCTCTTTCATTATTTGTGTATAAAAACAATGGATTTCTGTGTGTTAATTTTGTAACCTGTCATTTTACAAATCTATGGTTTCTAGAAGCTTTTTGGTAGAGCCTTTAGTATTTTATAAATATTTTATTATGTTTTATGCAAACAGCAAGAGCTCAACTTCCTTTCCTTTCTAGATGCTCTTGATATATTTTTCATACCTGATTGCTGTGTCAAGTACTTCCAGTACTATATTGAAAATAAGTGGTGAGAGGAGGCAACTTCATCTTGTGCCAGATCTTAGAAGAAAGTCTTTTAGTTTTTTCATTGACTATAATATTTGCCATGAGCTTGTGGTAAATAGTCTTGACTTTATTGAGAAAAGTTATTTCCATTCTCATCATGTTGAGAATTTTTATCGTGAATTTCTCTGTTTATGTGTCTAAGTTGGCTTCTTTTGTTTTCCTGTAGGTGGCACTGTGGTTTTATAATAGAAAGTCTTCGTACAGCCTTGTATGAAAGGCTGCTCTTGATCCCTGTGTTTCTAATGGGTGACTAGCAGGAGAACAAAACCTAAAACATTCATAATACTACCTATGCACAACATATGCATTCAGGTTTTCTATATCTGGATCATGGCCATCTCCCTTACGAATTCAATTTCAGAAAGGAAATAGCTTACAGCTATTAGTCTCTACCCCAGAATTCAGGTTTTAGTCTTACTGTTGAAATTCTGCCAACACAATCATTTACCCTCTTTAGGAAATTTGCTCACTGTGAATACAGTCTCTCTCCTCTCTGGGCAGGGTTAAGTCTGGTCTACTGACAGCAACGATGAATGCTGAAATCACCACCACAATGCAGATTTCTTTTGTGCACCAAATCTTATTCCCATGCACTGCAATAACTAGATTTCAGATATGTAAATAGACGAATGTATGCTTGCTAGAGGCTGTTCAAGCATATCTCTGGAAGTCTCTCACAATGACCTTTCTTTCTTTTTCTTTCTTCCTTCTTTCTTTTCTCTTTTGTCCCTCTTTTACCTCTATTTCCATCTATTTAGATTTTTTATTTATTCTTAATTGGTTGATTTTTTGTTACTGTTAATTTGTATTAGTCTTTGTAAATTTGGGGTAGTAATCCCATTAGACAAATATACAAATACTTCTCTCATTTAGTTTGATTGACTTTTCTTGATGCAACTATTTTTTTTTTGTGGTGGTGATTTTAAATTTGACATGGTGCTATCAATATACTTTAGACTTTCTTTCCCTGGTTATTGAAATTCAATTCCCCAAAATAATTTTGAAAGTCAATATCAAAAATGTGTTGCTTATGTTTTTCTCTAGCTATTTTATGGCTTCACTATTTATATTAAATATTTTCATCTATTTTGTTATTTAAATGGTGGGGATGAGGAATTTAGGCTACATCAGAAGTGACCAGTGGCTATTCCTTAGCAGGTCTATGCCTGGCAGTCTTCCTGGACATATATGTTGTGCAGGAATGCAGGGCCACCTGCATTCAAGGAATGTGTCTTACCTTTTTACTTTGTCTCCAGTGTTCCCAATGGTAGACTCAATTCACACCATTACATCACTAAAGAAGTAGGGTTCCCTGGGTGGCTTATGTGAAGTGGGGACAAGAGAGGAGGAAGACTCAAGTAGAAAATTTACTTTCTTTCTTTGGTTATTTCCCCTATCGCACAAGGGAGTGCTTGGGAAATTCAAACTAATGAATGTCTACAATCAGCCCATGCATGGCACAAACAGTTGTGTCCTGCCAGCCTCATGAGACAACTTTCAATCTGTGCCTGAAGTCCATTTGTTCTGCCAAGTGTGGGAAATGATTCCTGCATCTGATTTCCCAGGGAGTGATGGACTCAGGCTAGAGGGAAGAATTGTTCTTTGCAGGAAATAAAAGTCAAGTCTTAAATCTTACCCATTCTTTTTGAGTCTGTAGCCTTTTCTTACAGAAAATATTTTCAGGATGAGACAGTGAAGCAAAACAAGTACTTTGTTGAAAAAATGTAAGGGGAGAGGTGTGTGTGTATATATATATATATATATATATATATTAATATCTTTATTTAAACACCTTGATTACAAACATGATTGTGGTTGGGTTTCAGTCATGTAAAGAACACCCCCCTTTACCAGTTCAACATTCCCATCACCAATGTCCCAAATCTCCCGCCTCCCCACCCCACCGCTCTAGACAGGCTTTCTACTTCCCTCATCCATTCACATTGTTATGATAGTTCTCAATGTAGTTATTTCTCTAACTGCACTCACCACTCTGATTCATTTTGCTCAGCATAATACTCCTCATTTCTATCCCTATATTAACAAATTTCATGACTTCATTTTTTATAATGTCTTTATTTAAACACCGTGATTACAAACATGATTGTAGTTTGGTTTCAGTCATACAAAGAACATCCCCCTTCACCAGTGCAACATTCCCACCATCAATGCTGCCTATCTCCCTTCTCCCCCACCCACACCTGTATTCGAGACAAACATTCTACTTCCCCTATTCATTAACATTGTCATGGTAGTTGTTAGTGTAGTTATTTTTCTAACTGCACTCATCACTCACCACTCTGTGGTATACTTCAGATCGTCAGCCAGTCCCCCTGGCCTTCATCTCTAGGGATTATAAAAATAATGTCTTTTATTTTTTTTAATCCATAAATCAGTGACATTATTCCATGTCTCTCTCCCTTCAGCTTATTTCACTCAATATAATAGTTTTCAAGTATATCCAAGTGTAGGAAAATTTCATAGCTTCATCTCTCCTGAAAGCTGCATAACATTCCATTGTGTATATCAGTGCTTTTCAAACTTTTTGGACAAAGACACACTTTTGTTTATGAAAAAACAAACAAATAAACCATGAGGCACATCACCATTAGAAAATGTTAAAAAAATTTAACTCTGTGCCTATATTGACTATATATAAAATAATTCTCTTAAATAGGAATCAAATAAACACAAAGAAATTATTTTACAATTACTTTATTATAATAAAGTAATAAATAGACCAATCATTGGTCTATTTGTGAGCTAAAGCTGCATGTTATGGATAAAATTGGAATTTTTGCCATGGCACACCAGACAATATCTCACAGCACACTAGTGTGCCATGCATGGCACAGTGGTTGAAAACGCTGGTGCGTATGTATGTACCACAGTTTCTTTTTTTTTTTTACTTCCCCCCATGTACCACAGTTTCTTTAGCCATTCATTTGTTGAAGGGCATCTCAGTTGTTTCTGTCCTGAGTTGGACGCATGCAAAACAAACACACTACAGGTGCTGCAGTATTGCACTGGCCCCTCAATTTCCAGTTCTTTGAGCAATCTCCATATTATTTTCTATAAAGGATGGACTAGACAGCATTTCCACCCTCTCTCTCCATTTCTTTGTGAGTTTTGTTAGTGGTTTATCAATATTGTTTATTTTTCAAAGAATCAACTTCTGCTTTTATTGATCTTTTGAATATTATTTTTATTTCCACTTCATTGCTTTCTGCTCCAAGTTTTTGTTATTTCCTTTTGACTGCCTATTTTTGGTTCCTTTCGTTGATCATTCATATTTCTTCTCTCAACTCCTTATCTGAGAGGTTAACTAGATATTTGGCTTTTCTGGGGTCATCAGAACTGCCCCTCATTCTCTATGCATGGATTTGGCCTGTGTTGTGTTCCTATCATCTCCCTTGTAGTGTGTTTTTTTGTACTTGTAATTGTAGAGTATGTTGGCTAGAAGATGCATGTGGCTGCAAAACGAAGTAGAGCAGCCACACTCCTCTGATACCACCCTTGTTGGCTGGTACAGCCTACCTGGTTTGGAAGCTTTGATGGGAGAAGTTTGCTTCCTCAGCAGCGTCACACAGGGAATCTGGAAGCCAAGAATAGAGGAATGCAGATGCTCTTCAAAATCACCCAGTGTGAATCTTGTACCACCCTTTTGTGCTGGGACAGCCTACATGGCTGGGGAGCCTTGATAGGATTAAGTTCACTGGAATTTTTCTTCCTCAGCTGCCTCAGCAGGGAATCGGGAAGCCAAGAATGGAGGTATATAGGGGCTCTTTAAAGGCACCTGGCAGGAGTCTGGCACCATCCTTGCTGTTGGGACAGCCTATCTGGACAGGGAGCCTTGTTGCGATTAAGTTTGCTGTGTTCTTCTTCAGCAGCCCCATGCACGGAATCAGGAAGCCCATGATTTCATTTTTCCCAAACAGTTGCATAGTGTACATGAACCACAATTTCTTTATCCACTCATTTGTTCTTGGGCACATGGGTTGTTTCTGTTTCTGCTATTGGGAATAGTGCTGCAATGAACAAAAGAGTGCAGAGAGCTTTCCTGCTGTTTTTGTGTCCTATGATATAGTCATAGAAGTGGCATCCTGGGGTCATACGGAGGCTCAATTTTTAGTTTGTTTGTTTGTTTGTTTGTTTTTAGGAATATATTGTTTTTCAAAAAGGCTGACCAATCTGCATTCTCACCAGCAGTAAATGAGAATCCCTTTTTACCTGCAGCTACACCAGCACTCATTCTTGTGGTGATGTGTGCTAGTTTCTGTAATGTGAGTTATCTCATTGTTATTTTGATTTGTGTACTCCCTGATAATTAATGATACATAGCATTGTTTTTTGTTTTTTGGGTCACACCCAGCAGCACTCAGGGGTTACTCTTGGCTCTATGCTCAGAAATAGCTCCTGGAAGGCTCAGGGGACCATATGGGATGCCGGGATTCAAATCACTGACCTTCTGCATGCAAGGCAAATGCCTTACCTCCATGCTATCTCTCCAGCCCCTACATAGCATTTTCTATGTGTCTTGTAGCCATCTGTATTTCTTCTTTGCAGAAATGTCTATTCATATCTTCTCATTTTGCATGCAGTTAAATGTCTTTTCTTGTTTAGTTCTACCAGTACCCTTGATATCAGATGTGTGCCCTCCGTATCAGATGTGTATCAGATGAATAACTTCTCTGATTCCATAGGCATACTTTGTATCCTAGTCACCATATCTTATGAGGTGCAGAAGCTTCTCGATTTAATGTATTCTTATTTGCTTATATTTGCTTTCATTTGCTTGTATAGTAGTTCTTCATCCTTGAAGATACCTATAGCTTCAATGTAATGAAATGTTTTGTGTACATTTCACCTTATAAATACTTTATCCTTTCAGGTCTGATATTGAGGTCTTTAATCCATTTGGTTTGACTTTTGTGCAACAGGTTAAAGATAGGTTTGAGTTCATTTTTTTTGCTGAAAGTTTACCAGTTTCCCCAACACCACTTGTTGAAGAGACTTTCCTTGCTCCATTTTGTATTTTTGACTCTTTATCAAAGATTGATTGTATATCTGTGTCAGATAAGAAGATATCCAAGAAGTAAACAAGTTTAAATAGAGAGCTGATAGTCCAAGAGGAGGTACAGATATGAGCTGAAAGCTTTGAATGTAAATTACCAGAAAGGCAGGAGCCCACAGGTAATGCCCTAAGGGCTGGAATCCTGTATATTGTCTTTTATTTGTCAACTTTCCTGGAAGAAGAAAATCTTCAGAGATTTTATCGTAGTTTTCTCTTTTCTCACATATTCCTTATGAAATGTAAACAACCCCTCCCTCCTTAGCTTAGGTAGGAATTTGTCATCCACTCTTCTTCCTATGATTGATTATTTCTGAACAATAAATATTCTATGTGGAGGAAAGTCAGTGCTCTCTGTCTATGAGGCAGTTAGCCCCCTCACCTCATGCTGTTTCTCTAAAGTCTGTATTTTTTACTTAATCCTCAAGGTGGCCTTGCTTCAGGCCCATTCACCTGGAGCTGGACATCAGTATTACTATATTCAAGTCTATTTTATTTTATCTGAGGGTCTGTCTTTTATTAAATACGATGCTGATTTAATTACTATCATTTTATATTATAGTTCAAAGTTAGGGAAAGTGATGTCTTTCATCTTCTTTTTTCCCAAGGACTGTTTATTATTTATTTGTCGAGGTTTATTGTTCTATATGAATTTCAGAAGTGTTTGATCTATTTTTTTTTGAAATATTTCATAAGTATTCTTTTTTTGGGGGGGCCACACCCAGCAGCACTCAGAGGTTACTCCTGGCTCTGCACTCAAAAATCACTCCTGACAGGCTTGGAGGACCATATATAAGATGGCAGGAATCGAATCTGGGTCTCTCCCAGGTCAGCCACATGCAAGGCAAATGCCCTACTGCTATGCTATCTCTCCAGCTTCTTCATAGGTATTCTTAGAGGAATTGCACTAAATATGTAAAATGTTTTGAGGATTATTGCCATTTTAATTATTTTAACTCTTTCAAATTATTATTAGGATATGTGTTTCCATTTCCTTGTGTCCTTTTTTAATTCTTGAAGGAAGTTTTTGTAATTTTTTTGCTTTTTTTTATCTCTACTTGAATTGTTTTTGAAGTATTTAAATTTCTGAGACTCAATTGTAAATGGGATTTTTAAAAATATCTCTTTCTTCTATTTCATTATTTGTATATAAAAAAACTCACAAGAGAGAGGGAGAGGGGAGCAAAATGCCTGCCCAAGAAGCAGGCAGGGGAGGTGGAAAGAGAATAGGGGAGAGGCTCTTGATGTTTGTGGCAGGAAATACACACTGTTGAAGGTTGTTGTGCATTATGTGTCTGTACTCAATTATGAGCAATTTTTATTATAGGGAAAGAAAAACCCTGTAGTATGAACAACCTTGTAACCATGATATTTAAATAAAAAAGAAAATTATTGTACTGGAGAATAAAGTTCTAGCCCAATTTGCCTAACATGACACGGGTTCAATTTGTAGCATCCCATATGGTCATCTGAGCCCACCAAAAGTAATCCCTGGGCACAGAATCAGGAGTAAACATTCAGCACCCCTGGGATGGCCAAAATAATAAAAAAGAAAGAAAACAAAACTTAATCTCTTGGGCTCTCTCAAGTCCCATGTCATTGCCAGCATGTCACAAAGTTCCAGTTCCAGTCAACAACCTTGGTGGAAGCCATACTTTGAGATATATGGCCAATCTCAGAGTAACTGAAGCTTAAGTCAAGCCAATATGACATATTCAGGATTTAGGACCTACCTGTAACATTTGAAGTTTGAAGTTCCTTGGTCTAATAGATGTGAACTCCTTTCTTTCAGTAAAACTTCTCATTTTACTGTATCTAAGCAAGAAAGGAAAATAATTGCCACAAATTACTTATTGCATCAGGGGAACTATGGCTAGGCTATAGAATCTAACCCTCAGTTGATGCCATTCTCCATTATCCCTGATTAATAGGTATAATAACAAAATATCCCCCCAAGAAATACACATAAAGAAACACACATATATCCCCTTAATTTGTTATAATCAAAAGTATGTCAGCATCGGAAGACTATTTAACAATATTGTCCCTATGTCCCCAAGAAATAAGCATAAAGAAATACATATATTCCCCCCTATGTCTGCTGATCAAGTTCAAGGCAACATTCTTCCCCCCAAAAAACACATAACTCCTTTTTTCTGTGTGATCAAGTCCATGGTAGGTTGATTTTGGAGAATTTCTTCAGCTAATGACCTAATCTGTTGGCTGAGAACAGTCAAGGAGGCAATGGAAGTATCAGTGATTTCCTCCAGCTGCTGGGCAGAGTCAGAAGCCAAATCAGTTTCTGAGCCAGGGTCCCACTTGAAAAGCTGATCAATGTGATCAGTATTGTCACATGTGGCAACCCACAGTGACATGTGAGAGGGTGATGGGAGCGCACCAGATGTAAATGACAGCCCTCTTATTCTGGAACTCCAAGGCATAAGGGGTCTTGAGCTGCAGGCATTAAGGGGTTTATTAGAGACAGCAACAAATCAAGGATAGGGGAGCATAGGGAAACAATAGGAGGAAGGAGAGGAAGAGGAAGGAGAAGGAGAGAGGGATGAGAGATGTTAAATGACAGGTGAGGAGGAAGTGGGAATGACTCGGCTTAGGTATAACACAGACAGACATAAGAATTGACAACAAGCATAAAGATAGGGGCCAGAGAGATAGCATGGAGGTAGAGCGTTTGCCTTGCATACAGAAGGTCGATGGTTTGAATCCTGGCATCCCATATGGTCCCCCGAGGCTGCCAGGAATGATTTCTGAGCATAGAGCCAGGAGTAACCCCTGAGCTCTTCTGGGTGTGACCCCAAAACCAAAAAACAAACAAATGAACATAAAGATAGCCACCACATATTCACATATGCACACACATACACAGTCAATTGATCAATTTGCTCCAGCTGTTATTCTGACCCATCTAGTGTGGAAGGGATGAAATTTATGTGGAGTTGAGAAAGGAAAGGTCAGTTCCCCAAGCAAAATTTTCTCTGTTGGCTGACCAGAACTTTGTCCCATGATTTCCAAACTCACACAACTGATTCCAGCCTGTATTAGGTGGAACTGGGTCAAAACTCTTACTAATATAAAGCTGCCAAGTATGGTCTAGTATGTCAAGTGAAGACAGTAAGAAGTTACCTCGTTCTCTGAGGGACAGAGATAATATTCTCTTTTACATGAGGAAAGGCTGCCTCAAAAGCCTCTGCCAGAGTGATAGTAAAGAAATGTTAAGTTCCTGTAACTTAATTTCTAGGAATCACTGCCAGTGAGGGTAGATTTGGCTGTAAAAACATCATAGGTTAAATTGTGCATACACCATTCTTAAACCAATCCGCTTTTTCCATACCCTTGTCTTTATCCATAGCATAAAGTTTTTTCCCCATAGACTTCTCTTAACAAAAACATTAGAACATTTCTGCAGATAGTCCATTGTAACAGTACACTCCTTTCTTTTAAAAACAAAACAATTTATTAAGGTCTAAAAGAAAGAAAATCTCTGATAAGCTAGTGTGACCCCCAAACTAATACTGCCCCCAAACAAACAAAAAATAGATCCTGTGCTAATTTTA
>NC_064862.1:41151095-41311095 GCF_024139225.1 Suncus etruscus | reverse complement strand
GCCTGGTCACTATGCTTAGGTCTGGTGATGCCGGGAGCCACCAGAGCTATATCTAGGTGATAAAGCTAAGTGCTATAAAGGCTGGAACAGAGATCAAACCTGAGACCTCACAAATAACAAAGAAAAGGCAGACACTTGATCAGATCCATACCCCATACCCAGCAGTGCTCAGGGTTACAACCTGGATCTGTACCCAGGAATCACTCCAGACAGACTCAAGTGATCATATGGGATACTGGGGCTAGAACCCAGGTTGGCTGAATTCAAAGCACATGCCCTACCAGCTGTACTATCACTGTGGCCTAAAAGAGTAATTTTTAAGTTAATTTTCCAATGAAAGAGGGGATATTTCCCCTCTAAGAAAAGGAACCAAACATGGAGGGAAGACAGGAAGGAGGAAGGAAGGAAGATCTAGATTGGAAAGAAAGAAGTTAGAACAGGAGCAATAGCACAATGGTTAGGGTATTCGCCTTGCATGTGGCTGATCCCTGGCACCACATATGGTTACTGGAACCCTGCCAGGAGTGATGATCCCTAGATGCAGAGCCAGAAGTAAGTCCTAACTACTGCCAAGAGAGGCCTACAAAACAAAAAAGTAATGAATTCAGCAAGGTTGCAGTTTAGGCTAATAGAAAATAACTTTTAGGGGGGCTAGAGAGATAGTATGGAGGTAAGGTGTTTGCCTAGCAAGCAGAAGGATGGTAGTTCAAATCCTGGCATCCCATATGGTCCCCCGAGTCTGCCAGGAGCGATTTCTGAGTGTAGAGCCAGGAGTAACCCCCTGAGTGCTGCCGGGTGTGATCCCAAAACCAAAAAAAAAAAAAAGAAAAAAAATCTTCAAAGAAAATAACTTTTAGAATGCAACAAATGATATACTATTAAAATCAGGCTGGAGCAATAGCTCAGCAGTAGGGCGTTTGCTCTACACGTGGCTGACCCAGGACAGACCTCGGTTCGATCCTCTGGAGTCCCATATGGTCCCCCAAGCCAGATGCGATTTCTGAACACATAGCCAGGAGTAATCTGAGCGTCACTGGATGTGGCCCCCACCAAAAAAAAAAAAAAATCCCCAAACATCTTTAAATAAAAATTGTTTTGTTTTTGTTTTCGTTTTAGGCTACACTTGGCAATGCTCATGGATTACTCCTGGCTCTGCATTCAGGAATTACTCATGGTGCTCAGGGGACCACATGAGATTCTAAAGATCGAATTCAGGTTGGCTATGCACAGGGAAAACCCTATCCGTTGTGCTGTACTCCAGTTCTCCAGCCCCAACAGAATGAATTTATAATACCTACATGACAGATATCCCATGTCCATAAATCAGAAACTTAATATATTAATTCTCCCCCAAATGATCTGCAGATTCAGTGCCACTTTATCCAAATCCCTTATAGCATTCCTGCAGGAAATAAGCAAGCTGAATCTACTTATTCATTAATTTACTTTTTATTTCTGGGCCTCCTAAGCAGGGCTCAGGGATCACTCAGTCATACGCAACTAGTCTGTGGAACACAGTCCAATACTTAGGCTCAGCAGAACTAGGAGCCACCAGGACCACATCCAGTGATGCTCCATGGTTATGTGGTTCCAGGACTGAACTTGGAGTATCAGGCAACAATTCATTAATACCTTCCTTCTTTCCTTCATTCCTCTCTTCCCTTCCACCTTCCCTCTCTTTCTTTTTGTCTCTCCCTTCCTTCCTTTCTTCTTTCCTCTTCTTTTTCTTGTTTTGCTTCTAGGGCCACCCAATGCTACTCAAGAATGACCCATGGCAGTGCTCATGTGACTAAATGGGTCTCACACCTCCCGTGTAACCCCCAACAAGCTTATTCTTTTTTGGTTTTTGGGTCACGCCCGGTGGCGCTCAAGGTTACTCCTGGCTCTGCACTCAGAAATCACTCCTGGCAGGCACGGGGGACCATATGACCATAAGGGATGCCGGCTACTTGCAAGGCAAACACCCTACCACTGTGCTTTATCTCTCCGGCCCCGACAAGCTTATTCTTAAAAAAAACAATGCGAGGGACCCAGAATAGCCAAAACAATGACAAAGGCTGGAAGACTCACAACTCCTGAATTCAAATCTTAGTACAAATTTACATAACCAGGCCAGTGAGAAAAACTATTGCACTTAAGGCAGATAGATACCTTGCATGTAACTGACCTCAATTTGATTCTAGCATCACACAGCTCCTGCAGCCCTGGAGACCCCCAAGCACTGTCAGAGGGGCCTGCTTACTTCCTAGTACCACAGAGCTTAAGCAGCATTGTGCTCTCAAGTCCTGACCTGACCGTGACTGCTGGCCTAGTTGGCCAAGAATCACTGGGAATAGCGTCAGGGGCTCCTGAGAACCCCTTGAGAAGCCTCCCTCAAATAAAACCAAACCAGATCTTCATAATCATCACAGTATAGTATTGGTATAAAGAACAGACACGAATCATTGTAATAGGATCAAGACTCCAGAAAAGGCAGAAGACACAGTAGAGGTGAGTGAGTGGGTGGGTGGAGGGGACAACGTGACTGTTAGTGGATACAAGGTTTCTTTATGGAATACAGAAATTTCTGAAGGGAATTATTGCAAAATTTTGAATATGTTGGAAACTACGTAGCTTAAATACATTAAAGCTATTCTTGGGGGAGTGCAGGGGCAACTTCCCACTAGGGAATTCAGGGGCCACTCCTGATGGGTCAGTCTGAGGGCCTGGCAGTGCTTCGAGTCACCACAGCAGTACTTGTAGTCAGCAGCAGGGTTAGAACACAGTATCCCTGGCATTCAGGATCCTCCTGGAGCCTCCAAGCCTTTGGCCTATTTCCCGAGCCTAATGATACTGTTTATGACCCCAAAATAAAGAGATAAAAGCACTTTTTATTATATCAAAACGCAGATTAAGATTAGGTACATCATATTCAGTATATTTTTCTTTTTCTTTTTCAATTTTTGGGCCACACCTGTGGTGCTCAGGGGTTATTCCTGGCTGCGCTCAAGGAACCACTCATGGCAGGCTTAGGAGACCATACTGGATGCTGGGGATTGAACCCAGGTTGGCTGTATGCAAGGCAAGAGCCTTATCTGCTGTGCCATTGCTCTAACCCCAGAGATTCAGTATATTTTTCAACTTTCAACCTATTGACTTACCCTGAATAGTATAAATAAAGCCACCTGCAACTCCCTCCACGCCTTCCATGAATTCATGAGGCAATGCACCCTCTCCAGCCTGAAATGAATACAAGTACTCAGTTTTACTGCTAAGAATACATTTTTTTATAGATCAAAATTTACTTGCAGAAAAGCACAATATAACTCCACAGCAGATAAATTCACCTAAGATGCTAGTGTCACTGTCAGAATTTGATCAATATTTTTGTTCTATAATGACAGTATTGATGATCAGGTCTATACAGTAGTCTACACAGGGTTCAGAACTCAAATTCTCTCTTGGTGGTGGTGGTGGGGAAAGGTTTTCAGGAGGGGGCGGGGTGATGAGAGAAGGGGCAGTGATGCTCAAGGGATCATATGGATGAGTGAACCAGGGTCAGTTGCATGTAAGTTAAGTGCCTTAAGTACAGTGTTTACACTGTTCTCTCTAGCCCAAGAATATTTTGGGGGGAGGATGGGTCCACCCCCAACTGTATTAACAGGCTGCTCTCATTTTGGTATGTGGCAAACAGTACCAGTGATGCTCAGGGAACATTGCAGTATTGAAAACTGAATATAAGGCTCCACATAGAGGAAAAATATGAGCTAGCTCCCTGACCTTGTCTATTTTAAAACTGTGGGTGGAGTTGGGTCAGTATTCCTCAGTACTAAAGGATTACTCTGGCTCTGTGCTTAGGAGTCACTCGGGGGACCATATATGGTGATGGTAACTGAACTGGTTGGTGTCAGCTACATGCAAGGCAAGTGCCTTAACAACCCCTGTACAATCTCTCTGGTCCCAAAACAGACTTTACTTAAGAGTGTCAGAATCAAAACCAGGAGTTTATACACGTGAATCACATACTTTATCACTGAGTTACATATACTCCTGGCCACTCTGTGTTTTCTTTGGATCATTTAAAACTTGATAATAGTATCACTGTTTGCTCATTAACATCTACCTAAATAGACACAGCATGACTTTTATTTTGGATACATTTCTGATTCACTTGCTTGTAAGGGAACAAGATTTCGAAAAACTTTCCAAAAAAAGAAAGAAAAACTTTCCACCTTACAGATTATAGATGAAAAGCATTATGTATAAAGAATGTCTTAGAATAAGCAACTAAGTTACCTCTTTTATTACTTGAACATTTTGCCCTCAAAAAAACCTACTTTTGGGCCAGAGAGATAGCATGGAGGTGGGGCATTTGCCTTGCATGCAGAAGGATGGTGGTTCAAATCCTGGTGATCCATATGGTCCCCTGACCCTGCCAGGAGTGATTTCTGAGTGTAGAGCCAGGAGTAGCCCGAGTGCTGCCGGGTGTGACACAAAAACCAAAAAACCCAAAAACACCCTACTTTTTCCTCATAAAATCTTGAGTCACAAGTAAAAATAATTTTTTTTGTAACCTGCTCACAGAATTCTAGTCCATTACAGATATTTTAAAGTTTCATAATTCAAAGTGAAGCATAATATTAAAAAACACTTGTTTTAAAATACAATTAAGAAAAAGATAACTGGGGCTGGAAAAATAGCACAGCAGTAGGGCGTTTGTCTTGAAAGTCCAACCCGGATGGACCCCATTTGATTCTCGGCATCCCATATGGTCCCCAGAGCCTGCCAGGAGTAATTTCTGCGCAAAGCCAAGAGTAACCCCTGAGCTGCGCTGGGTCCAAAACACTCCCCTGACAAAAAAAAAAAAAAAAAAGATAACCAAATTTCATTTAAAAACCCTAAAAGATATTTTAGAATTACTTTATATTTATAACATTTTATAATATGAGATTACCCTAAATATACCCTATAGTTAAGTTAGTTTAGCAAATTTACATTAATTTGGGGACCTATTTGTTTAAGGCTTTTCTCATTACTGAACTGTAAGTTTTAGTGGACTTAACTGTGAAAGAATCAGGCTTATTTTGCCCACCACTAATACCTGGTTTACTATTGGTGGCCAATTCTATAACAGTGTACTACTGCATATTATTGATTTCAAGTTAAGGAAATAATTTAAGTGAATAAGGATCGATTTCTTTTAATAAAAACATACCTTAAGACTATTTTTTTTAGTGAAAATATACTAAGCTTGTGAATTTAAATGCCAGAAATTTCTAGTCATTAGACCAGACGCAGTGGTCCTCAAACTATGGCCCGCGGGCATATTGTATTTATGTCTGTTTTATTTCTTCATTGCAAAATAAGATATATGCAGTGTGCATAAGAATTCGTTCATAAGTTTTGTTTTTACTATAGTCAGACCCTCCAATGGTCTGAGGGACAGTGAACTGGCCCCCTATTTAAAAAGTTTGAGGACCCCTGGACCAGAGCATTAAGAATGACAGATAAGAAAAGATAGTCCAATGGGTAGGTTGTTAGCTTTCACATGGCCAACCCGAGCTCAATCCCCGGCAACCTAAATGGTCCCGCAAACCTGTCAAGTTTGACCCCTGAGCATTGGTCCAGTCTAGAGTAAATTATGATCATGGCCAGGTGTGGACCTTCCTCCTCCACAAAGAAGAAAGAAAGATTAGGTCTATCACCACTACATTCGCCACTTATTTAAAGTTCATCTCTTTACAATTGCTTACACATTTTGAGGGGATTTTTGGGCCACACCCGGTGATGCTCAGGGGCTACTCCTGGCTATGTGCTTAGAAATCGCTCCTGGCTTGGGGAACCATATGGGACACCAGGGGATCGAACTGTGGTCTGTTCGACAAGGCAAATGCCCTACTGCTGCACCACCACTCTGGCCCCTACACACTTTTAATAATCCTATATAAATTTTGAAAAATTTATCTGCCAAACTTGTTTGCTTTTGGACCATACCAAGAAATCTCCAAGTGACAGTAAATGATGATGGTAAGGAAAGGGAAGGGAAAGGAAGGGGCAAAAACCACAAGTCATGATTAAACTTAGGTTTCTTGCGTGGAAAGCAAGTACTGTTGAGCTCTTTCTGGTCTGTCAAATTATTTATTTATTTTGGTTTTGGGACCACACCTGGAGGCACTCAGGGGCTGGTTCAGTGGTTACTCCTGGGATGTTGAGAATAGAACCTAAGTCAGTCACGTGCAAGGCAAACACCCTACCCACTGTGCTGTTGCTCTGTTAATCTTTTGAATTTGAAGCAAATTTGAAACAGAGAACACAAGGCAGATCTCTGTAATATAAATGAAAGGAAAAAAATCTTTTTTTTACATGCATGAGCAATCTTTTTTTTTATAAAATATTTTAGCAACATAATTACAAGCATGATGAAAACAATCTTATTTTCCAACTCTTTTGTTTTTATTTTTATTTTTTTCGTTTTGGGGTCATACCCAGCAGCGCTCAGGGGTTACTTCTGGCTCTATGCTCAGAAATCACTCCTAGGGGCCGGAGAGATAGCATGGAGGTAAGGCGTTTGCCTTTCATGCAGGAGGTCATTGGTTCGAATCCCGGCGCCCCATATGGTCCCCTGTGCCTGCCAGGAGCAATTTCTGAGCCTGGAGCCAGGAATAACCCCTGAGCACTGCCAGGTGTGACCCAAAAAAAAAAAAAAAAAAAAAAACCCAAAAAAAAAAAAAAAAAAAAAAAAGAAATCACTCCTGGCGGGCTTGAAAGACCATATGGGATGTGGGGATTCGAACCATCATCCTTCTGCATGCAAGACAAATGTCTTATCTCCATGCTATCTCTCTGGTTCCGTCTTTTGTTTTTAATTTTTAATTTTGGGCACAATGGTTTACAAACCGCTATTAGAAAGATTTCAAACATGAACTATTCCAGCACCATATCCTCCATCTTGTTGTCTGCTTCCCACCACCATTGTCCGAAGGTCCCTTGCCCATATTTCTCAGGACTTATCCTATATAGTAGTCTAACTGACACATTACTATCAAGGTTTTCTGAGTCCTCCTAAGTGTTCATTTAGTTTGGTTTTCAGGCTTATTCCTGCCTATGTGAACAGGGATCACTCTGTACTCTCTTTGCACTCTGTACTCTCTCCAGCTTTGAGAAAGTGTTCTTAAAGTATGGTAACTTAGAGCTGGGGCAATAACACAGTGGTAGGGTGTTCGCCTAGAACACAACTGACCAGGATTAGATCTAGAATGCCAGATGGTCCCCCAAGGTTGCCAGTAGTGATTTCTGAGTGCAGAGCCAGGAGTAACCCCTGAGCACTGCTGGGTGTGGCCCAACACCCCCCATATATGTTAACTTATTTGTAAAAATATCATACTTTTTAAAATGCACATATCTGAAGGCAGCCCTATTTGCTGGAGCTTAAATATCATGGAAGCCTTGAAGCCTTGAGTTTATTGGGATGGAGGTTCTACAAGGTTTGCTTATATTTTCTCTCTGATTTTTTAGTAACCATGAATGATAAAGTTATTCATGACGGGTTCAGACAATAAACACCCAACCCCTTTACACAAAATATTCAGTGTTTCATACTGCCAGGGTTAGTGTAGAAACCAAATATATGCTAACATATGCTATATAACCTTTAAGGTTGGCTTACTGTAATGACTCTGAGAACTCCACCTCCATCATTTACTGTCACTTGGTGGAGATTTCTTGACAGCAGGCCTTGGAGATCTTGGCTCTCCCACACAATGGTACCTTCAAAGCTCTTTGTAGAAAGACAAGTTTTTAAAGAGAAAAGAAAAAATTATTTCTAAGATATAGCAGTTAAAAAGTTTATGTCACGGGGCCGGCGAGGTGGCGCTAGAGGTAAGGTGTCTGCCTTGCAAGTGCTAGCCAAGGAAGGACCGCAGTTCGATCCCCTGGCGTCCCATATGGTCCCCCAAGCCAGGGGCAATTTCTGAGCGCTTAGCCAGGAGTAACCCCTGAGCATCAAACGGGTGTGGCCCGAAAAACAACAACAAAAAAAAGTTAAAAAAAAAAGTTTATGTCACATCCCAAATACACTATTGCTTATATTCTGGTATCTATTTTTGAATTTTTTTTCCAGGTAGGCCTGAAAAAAAAATTATAAAGAATATATAAATAATCTTACATTTCTTAGTGTGGAAAAAGAATTTATTTATGCAACTGTTACAACCATTAATTAAAACAAAACATCCCCCCAATTCTTTTACTGTCCTAGAATAGACAACCTCAGTTGCATCTGAAGTCGATACATTTTATCACTGCAGTTATTTTAGTAAACCTGGTTCCCCCACTTCTGCAACATCAGGCAGTTAAGAGAATGAAGTTGTGGAAAAATAAAACAAGACATAATTTTTTAAATGTGTGTACAAAATACCATTGAATGTCTGCATTTCTACTGTCAGACATTTGAATGTTATCAAAAGCCTACGAGTAAGCTAAGTTTTGATGTAAAAGTATGTTTTTTCCCTACTGGTTTGCTTTCTATGTTTTATTTGTTTGGGGGCCATACCCAGCAGTGCTCAGGACTTACTCCTGGCTCTTCACTTAGGGATCACTCCTGGTGACACCAGGGATGGAACCTGTAGATTGAACTAGGGTTGGCTGTGTGCAAGGCAAGCATCCTGTTCACTGTACCTATTCTGCATTTTTATTGCTGTTGTATTTTTCTTTGTTTGTTTTTTTTTGGGCCAAACCTGGAATTGCTCCTGGCTTGGGGGACCATATGAGACCCCGGGGGATCGAACTGAGGTCTGTCCTGGCTTAGTTGCGTGCAAGGCAAACGCCCTACCACTGTGCTATCGGTCTGGCCACAACATTTTCTGGGTTAGTCAGTAGAACTACTCAATTGACCCCTTTCCACATCATATCTCAGATATTTAATATTTCAGGATAAACTCTAGCTGGTCAGACATGACTGGGAAATACCCTTTTATTGTGGTTCCATAGTACTGAGTTTTAGAAATGTCCTCAGATGGGGCTGGAGAGATAGCATGGAGGTAAGGCGTTTAAGGTCATCGGTTCGAATCCCAGAGTCCCATATGGTCCCCCATGCATGCCAGGAGCAATTTCTGAGCATGGAGCCAGGAAAAAACCCTGAGCACTGCCGGATGTGACCCAAAAACCACAAAAAAAAAATAAATAAATAAATAAAAAATAAAAAAGAAATGTCCTCAGATAACATTAAAAATAGCCTGGAGGGGCTGGTGTGGTGGCGCTAGAGGTAAGTGTCTGCCTTGCCAGCGCTAGCCGAGGGACCACGGTTCAACTCCCCGGCATCCCATATGGTCCCCCAAGCCAGGAGCGACTTCTGAGCATATAGCCATGAGTAACCCTGAGCGTCACCAGATGTGGCCCAAAAACCAAAAATAAGTAAATAAATAAATAAATAAAATAGCCTGGAGCACTCAAGGTTACTGAATGAATGATCTGTTCATCTTAAACTGTGTAAAACTTTACAACCATAGTGGAACTTAACGCCATGGCTGATGAGGGCAGTTGTCAGCCTCCTTGCAGCACAGAGTCTCCAACATATATCTCAGACTTGCTTAGAGCAAACCTGGGTTGAGAATTATATTTCAGACTTACAGAACTTTTATTTATCTTGGACATGGGCTGATCTCTACCATTATCCTGCTTGCACTGTTCCCAAGCCCAGGCTTTAGATAAGTGTGACTGATTTACTCAAATAGTCTGCGTCTAGTATGTCAATTCACACCATTTACTCTGATTAACAGTATTATATTATAATTTGTCATGAAAACAATCATGTAGTTCTCCACTTCACAGAGCACAATAATATGCAAGGCCTATCAAGAAGTGTGGCTCTAACGCCACACTGGAGGCATTGGGAAGCTCTCTCTGATGGAGTGCTATACATTACATCACAGGTACAGTTGGTAGCATCCTCTACCACTTTGGAGAGCAGTCCAGGGCCATAAAACATCCAGCGCCTGCCTTTGAATGCACATACCCATGCTATGAAAGATTGCCCCCATAGATTGTCTCCTGTACCTCTGGTAAGATGAACTGCTCCACAGGCTTGTACCACAACTTGTTCACCTGCACGCCACAGCTCGGAGGACTAAAACGAGCAATAAAGAGGGCCTCCTACAATTGGGGAGGGGAGAGGGAAGACAAGAAGAAATACTTTATATTAGATATTCCACATGAGACCTTTTTCGTGTGTGGTGGTGAAAAAGTGGGCTGGGAGGGGCCCAAATGGTGCTCAGGAGGCGCAGGAGATATCTTGACTACTGGAATACCAATCAGCAATTCAGTGCTAAGGCCCAACAATGCAGAGCAGGTAACGAGCTATAAATCTCTCATCAGTTAAATTCTCCATGGTTCAAACCGTGACTACTCAGGTCATGCTGCACTTTACATGTAACTGAGTAATCATGTTTAAGTAAAACCATTTAAGATCATCAAATTTGTCAAGAAATTCTAAAATATTTATGTAATTTACATAGCAGGTAATTCATTTCATTTCATTTCATGATAGGTACTGATACCTTATTTTATTACTTTATTTTAACACCAGGGTTTACAAAGTTGTTCATAATATAGTTGTTTCTGGCCTTTAATGTTCAACACCATTCTTACCACCAGTATAACAATCCCTCTACCACTGTCCTCTCATTCTTACCCATATCCCAAGTCTGTCCCCTTGGCTGGCAGAAAATAAATATTTATTTTAGATTGTTACAACTACATGGCTAATGAGATTATGGAACAATACTTCGGTAAAAGAAAATGTATAAAAGCTTTCACAATGGGGGTATTAAGTCATATAATATATAATTTTTTTAAACTAAACAAAAGCAAACCTTAGTGTAAGAAATATTAGAGGAAGTATGAGGTAGTATTAAATTAAGCCGTTAAAAAAGGGTTTGGGCCTGAGTGATAGCACAGCCATAGGGCATTTAACTTGCATGTGGCCAACCCGGATGGACCCGGGTTCAATCCTCGGCATCCCATATGATCCTGAGCCTGCCAGAAGCGATTTCTGAGTGCAGTGCCAGGAGTAACCCCTGGTGTGGCCCCAAAACCAAAACAACAACAACAACAACAAAAAAAAATTCCTTCCTACAGTGACCCAGAAACATCTTTCCAAATATAATTTCTTGCTTTACTCCTTTAAATACACTCTGCCCAAATCAGACTCCCCAAATAACAGGAACTGGTTTAAAATTTTATTTCCTCTAAATTCTTTTTTTGTTTGTTTGTTTGTTTGTTTGTTTTTGGGTCATACCCAGCAGCGCTCAGGGGTTACTCCTGGCTCTACACTCAGAAACCACTCCTGGCAGGCTCGGGGGACCATGTGGGATGCTGGGATTTGAAACATCGTCCTTCTGTATGAGAGGCAGAAGCATGCCTTACCTCCATGCTATTTCTCCTGCCCTCCTCTAAATCCTTACTACAAAAACAAAAACAAAGAAAAACAAAAAACCTAAAGCAGCTGTGTTAGCTTTGTATTACAGTGAGAAACCTTTAGAATAGGAAGAAGTACTATTGTTTTACACCAAAAATACTAAGTTTTTATATTCATTACAACTTTTGGAACTCTTAAGATTTTTATCCTTTATTGTTTGTTTGGGTTTTTTTTTGACCACAACCAATGGTGCTCAGGGTACCATATGGGATGCTGGATAGAACCTGGGTCAGGAACTATCACTTTAGCTCCTGAAACTCTTTAGACTTTAAGAATATTAGGCTAAGAACTGGTCCAACTTCTTTTATAGACAGAACACATTTATTCACTGGTATTTTCTTCCCAAACCAACAAAATATTATAGCAATCCAATAAGTAAAATGGTAGAAATCTCCCAAAAAGATATAATTATATTAAACCAACATGTTATATGCCATGAGGAAAAAATGCTATTACTGAAATAGAAAATGAGAAAAATATGTACAAAACAGTGCATACCTCCTGTTCTGCCTGATAAAGTTTGACAGTAATGTTCCTCTGGAAACCCACATTATTAGCATCAGAAAACACTCCAAGACTGGTAATGACAATTGGGTAGAGAACTCTGAAGCTCACACTGACAACTCGGTCCTCAGAAAGCCCTGATGAAGTATCTTCAGAAAGACTGAATGCTTCAATTTCCTGATTCAGAACTGAGGAATGAATAAAAAAGTAAGCTTTATATAATAAAATATTCTGTAATATTTTTTTATTTTTTATTTTATTTTATTTTTGGTTTTTGGGCCACACCCAGCAGTGCTCAGGGGTTACTCCTGGCTGTCTGCTCAGAAATAGCTCCTGGAAGGCACGGGGGACCATATGGGACACCATGATTCGAACCAACCACCTTTGGTCCTGGATCGGCTGCTTGCAAGGCAAATGCCGTTGTGCTATCTCTCGGGCCCTATTTGAAGAATCTTAAGTGAGCATGTCCCATATGACTTCTATCTTCAGAACTATTGTTTGGCTGAGCCCTTATTTCCAGTTACAGATAAAGAAACAGAAACCCAGAAATATACGAGTAATTTGTCCAAAGTCACAGAACTGAGAGCTGGCAATCAAACCTAGATTAGGTGACTTCAAATTCAGAGCTCCTCTATATCTCTCCACAGCTGTTTAAGTCAGAGCCAAATACGACCTATTTCAAATAATTTTTTTCAATGACCACAAATCAATCATGAGAGATCACATAGAGCAGTTAATATGGTTGAGAAATCAGTGCCACTTTGAGGAATAATACATCATATCTTTATTATTTTAGAGGGAGAGGCCTCTCCAACAATGAAGGACTGACAGTTTGGTGCTTGGACAGGTGATAAGGTGCTGCTCAGGCGTAGGCTGCTGAGGACACCAACCAAGTGCTGGGGTTCAAACTCAAGGCCTCACACATGCAGGATTTGTATTTGAGCTAACCCCTTGGACTTAAAAACTTATTTTACAATATATCAGGGGCCAGAGTGACAGTTCAGTGGGTAGAAAGCTTGCCTTGCACATAAGCAACTCAGGTTCAATTCCCGGCATCCCATATGGTCCCCCAAGCACCAACAAGAGTGATTCATGAGAGCATCACCAGGTTGGCCCCCAAATAAAAACATTGTATCAATTTTTTTGTGTGTGTAGGGGCTGCAGAAATAGTGCAAAGGGTCAAGTACTTGTCTTGCATGTGCCCAAGTCAGGTTCGATCCCTGGCATCCCATATGATGCTCCAGGCACAACCAGGAGAAAATCCTGAGTGCAGAGCCAGGAGTAAATTCTGAACATCGCTGAGTATTGCCAAACACTAAAAAATATAAAATAAAAATTTATATTTCTGGGCCTGGAGAGATAGCACAGCGGCGTTTGCCTTGCAAGCAGCCGATCCAGGACCAAAGGTGGTTGGTTCGAATCCCGGTGTCCCATATGGTCCCCCGTGCCTGCCAGGAGCTATTTCTGAGCAGACAGCCAGGAGTAACCTCTGAGCATCGCTGGGTGTGGCCCAAAAACCAAAAAAAAAAAAAAAATTTATATTTCTGGGGCCGGAGAGATAGTACTGTGATAGGGTGTTTGCCTTGCATCTGCCAACCTTGGGGGTGGGGGGAAACTGGTTCGATTCCTGGCATCCCATATGGTCCCCAGCCTGCCAGGGGTGATTTCTGAGTGCAGAGCCAGGAGTAACCCCTAAGCACAACTGGTTGTGGCCCCTAAACCAATCAATTAAGCAAGTTTAAAAAATTGTTTTTATTTCTTTAAAATGTTGTTTTCCAACTTTGCTGATCATACCATCCCATGTGAGACATTTATATATACATATTTACAAAATATATTACTAACAGTATATTCCCATTACACTAATTTTTAGATAAATTAAAATTCTCACATCTCAAAAATAATTTACATTGATTTTAGAGTTCCTAGAATGCTATTTTATACTTAGTAGATAATCAATAAAATGTGATTAGATAGAATTGATGGCTCCTGCCCAATTATAAATGTGAGCAGAAAGGGACATAGAGGAGAAAATGATTTTGGCATCTGTTGAGCAAACATTGGCTAAAGTCCAGACTCCATTGTAAATTACCGATGTTTTTTCTCCTTAATATTCTCAGTAAATAAAAAATATTCAAAGCAGAAACATGTCTGAGGATAATTATCTTTTCACTGAAAAAAAATGGATCTTGAACTCAAGCTACCTACAAATCCTGCTGCTTCACTAATTCTAATAATCAAAATGTCAGGCATTTGCTTTGTATGTGGCCAGCCCTGATTCATTCCTGAGTACCATCAGGAGTGACCCTAAGCCCAAAACCATACCCTCGGTGCTCCCCCAAGCCCCTAAAAAATTACTTATCCAGAGTATCATATGATCTTAATGTTTTGAAATGAATCTAAATGCCCAGATGGAGCAATATTTCAGTGGGTAGGGCATTTACCTTGCACATGGCCAAATGGATTCAATCCTCAGCATGCCATATGGTTCTCTGAGCCTGCCAGGTGTAAACCCTTGAATGCATGGCCAGGAGTAAACCCTGAGCACCACTGGATGTGGCCCAACAATAAACAAGAAGGCCAAATGCCTTTTGTATCATTAAAAAAGAATGTAGGCTTTTTTTTTTTTTTTGCCAAACCAGAAGCATTCAGGGATTACTTCTGGCTCTGTGCTCAAAAATTATTCCTGGAAGGCTTGGGGGACCATATGGGATGCCGGGAATCGAACCTGGGTTGGTCGCATGCAAGGCTAACGTCCTTTCTGCTGCGCCATACCACTCAGGCCCCACACTTGGTATTAATTTGATTATAGTTTGGCTGTGCCTTTTTAAAAAAAATCTGTATCATAGGTATTATCCATACGAAAATTTTTGTTTTTGTTTTGTCTTGGTTTTGGGTTTTGGGCCACACCTAGTGATGCTCAGGGGTTACTCCTGGCTATGTGCTCAGAAATCACTCCTGGCTTGGGGACACCAGGGGATCGAAACTAGGTTAGTGCACGCAAGGCAGACACCTTATGCCTTTGCCACTGCTCTGGCCCCCATACAAAAAGTTTTTTTTCTAATTACTGGAAAACTACTACTGATGACGTAGCACTTGAAATAGTGAAATCCACAAATGAACTTAAAAAAAATCTGGTTTGAGGGGCTGGAGAGATAGTATGGAGGTAAGGTGTTTGCCTTTCATGCAGAAGGTCATCGGTTTGAATCCCAGCATCCCATATGGTCCCCCGTGCCTGCCAGGAGCAATTTCTGAGCATGGAGCCAGGAATAACCCCTGAGCACTCCTGGGTGTAACCCAAAAACAAAAACCACCAAAAAAAAAAAAAAACTGGTTTGAATCTATATTTCTTTTTTCCTTTTTGAAGGGGGGGACACACCCAAATATTCTTATGGCTTACCCTGACTACACTCAAGAGGTTACACCTGGCAAGGTATGGCAGATATTTTGTGTGATGGGTCCTCTGCATGCAAAATAAGTACCTTATCTTCCATATTATCTCTGGCACCTGAAACTGAACTGTGTTGTTATTTGATCTAGGCCATGGTCAGCAACCTTTTTTTTCAACTGAGCCAAATCTTGCCAAAACCACGATTAAAATTTATTTTGAGAGCCACACAGGGCACGCACTGACAGAGGCTAGGAGCAGAGTCCTGACTCCTGGAGTGGCTGCCCGGCACACAGAAGAGCCAAATTAAAAGTGTAAAGAGCCACATGTGGCTCGCAAGCCGCAGGTTGCCGACCACTGATCTAGGCTACTCTTATACCATCGGCAATATAACATATTACTGGGTTTATAGATGGTCCTTTTGGGTTCTAAAATGAAAGCTAAAAGCCCTTTCAACAGGCCTAAGAAATAGTACAGCAGGTAGGGCGCTTGCCTTGCAACATTTGATACCAGAGTTCAATTCCTAGAATCATATTGACTCCCTTGAGCAAAGAGCCAGGAGTAAGCTCTGAACACAGCTGGGTGTGGACCTCCTCCCCCGAAAAAGAAAAAATAAAATCTCCCTAGAATAAGTTATATACAAAATTGTGCTTATAACATTAATAAAATAAATAGTTATCCTAAGAAAGAAGCATCTGCTTCTTTCTAAAAATACTGTTCAATTTACTTAAAAAAACTAATTGATGATGAGAGCCTCTAGAAGGATTCCACCCATTTTGGGAGTATTAGACTCTTACCCCAGTTTATTTATCTCCTCCTTTTCAGGCAAAACCACGCAACTTGAACTAGCTAGTCCTGCCTACAGTTAGAGGGGGAGATAAGGGAGGCATCAAGACCAAACAGGTGCAAGACTACTAAGTAGTGGGTTGGATACAGATGGGACCACATATTCTAGACGCCCTGGGGGTGAGGGAAGAGGAAATGGGAGGTAGGACAAAAACGGAGGGGTAGGGAGGGCAATTTGGGGATGGGAATCCCCCCTGATTTTATGTAAATATGTACCTAAAATGTTATTGTCAACAATATGTAAGACACTATGATCAAAATAAAAATTATATTTAAAAAAAAAAACTAATGCAATTTTATAAAAGGGGCCCGGAGAGATAGCACAGCGGCGTTTGCCTTGCAAGTAGCCGATCCAGGACCAAAGGTGGTTGTTTTGAATCCCGGTGTCCCATATGGTCCCCCGTGCCTGCCAGGAGCTATTTCTGAGCAGACAGCCAGGAATAACCCTGGAGCACCATCGGGTATGGCCCAAAAACCAAAAAAAAAAAAAAGGGGGGGGGGAGGTTCTTTAACTATTAAGCATCTGTGACATCCCAGAAGTAATATTAAATATTTTTAATGCAACAATTTATTTCACCTTTATAACCATCTCTTTATGACTATCCCTATGAAGTATTTTTATTTTTTGGTGTGGGTGTTGAGTCACACCCAGCAATGCCCAAAGTTTATTCCTTAATCTGCACTCAGGAGTGACCCCTTACAATGCACAGGGGACTGTATGTGGTGTTGGAAATTCAAACCAGGGTAAAAGGGATGCAAGGCAAGTGACTTAAGCCCCATATTACCTGTCTGACATCAGAGGGTAAATAATTTTACATTTTAAAATTATTATAAAAATGAGACACAAGGGCCCGGAGAGATAGCACAGCGGCGTTTGCCTTGCAAGCAGCCGATCCAGGACCAAAGGTGGTTGGTTCGAATCCCAGTGTCCCATATGGTCCCCCGTGCCTGCCAGGAGCTATTTCTGAGCAGACAGCCAGGAGTAACCCCTGAGCACCGCCGGGTGTGGCCCAAAAAACCAAAAAAAAAAAAAAAAAGAAAAAAGAGACACAAAGAGATAAGAACAGAGAAAGTGATAGAAAACAGTAGAGCCAAGACTGGAAGCCCTGGAGATGGATGCCAGACTCCATACTCTTAATTACTAGACCATCACTTTTTATAAAATTGAGGTATACAAAATTACATATATTTGACAAATTTAAAATATTGAAACTTATCATCAGGACATTTAAGATTTAGAGAAATCTAATTTTCTTAGAAGAAAGATAAGTAGAACATTATCAGTTCCCTGGTAAAAGAAAATCTAAATCCACCTATTCTTCAACAAAATGTTCAACATTGATTTGGTGAGATTTGGTAAGGTATAAAGTATATCACTTGTATTTTAATTTTTTACTATTTCTTTTACTTTCGTATAGGCAATAATTCTAAGAGAAAGTTCATTTACAATATTTGTGTTAACACAAATTAACACATATTAGCAATATTTGTATTAATATTTGCATTAACATAAATAGGCTGGTGAACTAGGAAGTTTCCTAATATTTTGAAATTTAGTACTTTAGGATTTATTGTTCAAGAGGAATTTCTAGATGCATCTAAATAATACAGAAAAAAAAATTCTGCTGTATCCTGAAATCATCTATCTCTCTAATGAATCTACTGGAATTATTAATCTGTCAAAAGGATGAGAAAAATTTGAGTGAAAGATCCATTTTAGTCTAATCAAAACAGACCACACAGTACTCTGCACAGGAACTTCTCAAAATTATACTTGTAAATAAATGGTAGTCACACGGTCGAGGATAAAGGAGACTTACCTGGATTTGTGATGTTGAGTAGTTTGCAAGAATATGGATCTTCCCTATCTTCCACAGGCACTGCACAGCCATGCGCACCTATGATGAACTTCACAAGCACACTGAGAAACGTGTTGGCATTAACATCAGTTACTGATCTTCACCTTGTAAATGCACATTTCCCAATGCCCATTTCAGAGATTTTACTTTGAGATACAAATATTTATTAGGATTGATCTCATTTTATTATTTTGGTCTAGCCAAGCAGGAGAGCAAGCAAACCGAAGGCTGCACGTCATCCAGATGATTTAGGAGCAAGTCCTCAGTTCAATACAATGTTCTGCTTGTTATTAGCAAATGGTCATAACCACTTAAAAGCCAATAATAGTAAAGTCAACTTCTCATACCCATACCTAAAAACATATGCCTCTTCAAAAATACTGTCTTCTTCTTTTCTAGAAGATGGCCCTTTTGCTTAAGATTGGCCCTTCTACATAAAAGGAGGCTCTTTCATTTCTTAGATCTGTCTTGTATCAGTGGTTAACTATAACCTGCTTGTTATCTATGTGATAAAAATATAATGAAGCCCTCACATAATTTCTGATTTATATTGTAGTACCAAGCTTCTACTTTCCTTCCTTGTCCCCACACAAAGTACTACTTCACCATAGGAATTAACTAAAATTATAGAATTTAGCTTATCATTTCCCACTTCTTTTCTATAACCATCATTTTAGTTTCAATACCCACCATCTCCACTGAGTATTGTACCACGGAGGCAACCACTGATCTGCAGAGCTATATCAGCAGATACTCTTCAACCTCCTAGATTTCTCTATGATTTAAAAGTGCTCATGGGGCCAGAGAGATAGCACAGCGGTGGGGCGTTTGCCTTGCATGCAGCCAAATGGCTATTCAAATCACGGCATCCTATATGATCCCTTGAGCCTGCCAGGAGCGATTTCTGCGTGCAGAGCCAGGATTAACTCCTGAACACCACCAGGTGTGAACCCCCCCCCCCAAAAAAAACAAAAACCAAAAATAAATAAATAAATAAAAGTGCTCATATCCTTAACATATACCCCCTCTTTCTTTCTGAAGCCCTGTTCAGTTGAAGTCATGGGCTTTCATCCCATTTGTCCAGTAAAAGTGAATGCCCAGGGGCCCATACCACTGTCAGAAAGGCCCTATTTTATTTAATTTTTTAAGGTTATTGGAGAGAGGAGGTTCCAGTGCTCAGGGTTTACTCCTTGTTCTATGCTCAGGAATAATTCCTAGCAGTGATCAGGGGACCATATGGGGTTGTGGGAATTGAACTCACGTCAGCTCCCTGCAAGGCAAACACCGTACCCATTGTACTGCCTCTCTGACCCTGGAAAGGACATATTATTATTTTTTAAAGAGTGAATGCCAGAGCTAGCAGACAGCACAAAGGGCCAGAGCTCATCTCTGCAATACAGATATTCAGGTTCAGTCCCTAGCACCTCATGGCCTACCCAGCACAGCCAATTTTAGCTCTGGTGGCTCCTTGTTCTGCAGGGAGGCCTCAAAATAAAACAAAAGAGTTGCAAATGACTTTTCTTCAAGAATAAATAATTTAAATTTTTTTTTTTTTTTTGGTTTTTGGGTCACACCCAGCAGTGCTCAGGGGTTACTCCTGGCTGTCTGCTCAGAAATAGCTCCTGGCAGGCATGGGGGACCATATGGGACACCGGGAATCAAACCAACCACCTTTGGTCCTAGATCGGCTGCTTGCAAGGCAAACACCACTGTGCTATCTCTCCGGGCCCAAATAATTTAATCTTGAAGTTGTATAGTTATTTTACAGATTCATTTTTCTAAGATCCAACTGGAATTAATGTTAACTTCTAACTATTATAAATAGATGTCACAAAGCTGGTTAAAAAAAGTAGCAGTAGGGACTTAATTTTTCAGATTCTTTATGATCAGTTTGCTGTAACTTCTCCAGTTCGAATAAAAATAATTGTACCTCAAAACATTGTTTAAATACAGCAATTAAAAAAAGAAAAAAAATTAAAAGAATTATGTGTTAAAAAATAGTACATATTCTGCATATAAAATGATATCCAGCATTGTTAAATTAATTAAGTAAATAAATAACTGGCCGCTGCAGGGAAAAGGAAATACAGAAGATAAAAGGTGAACGTAGGAAAATCAGATAAGTAGAGTTTTGTAATAATCCAAATACAAGGGGCCGGGTAGGTGGCGCTGGAGGTAAGGTGTCTGCCTTGCAAGCGCTAGCCAAGGAAGGACCGTGGGTTCGATCCCCCGGCGTCCCATATGGTCCCCCCAAGCCAGGGGGGGATTTCTTTTTTTTTTTTTTTTTTTTTTTGGTTTTTGGGCCACACCCTGTGACGCTCAGGGGTTACTCCTGGCTATGCGCTCAGAAGTTGCTCCTGGCTTCTTGGGGGACCATATGGGACGCCAGGGGATCGAACCGCGGTCCATCCTAGGCTAGCGCAGGCAAGGCAGGCACCTTACCTCCAGCGCCACCGCCCGGCCCCCGCCAGGGGGGATTTCTGAGCACATAGCCAGGAGTAACCCCTGAGCGTCAAACGGGTGTGGCCCAAAAACCAAAAAAAAAAAAAAAAATCCAAATACAAGTTATGAATATGGTATTCCAGGATGTTGGTACAAAGGTGGAAAGAAATCAAAGTTCTGTATATAAACTAAAGGTAGCTTCAAGGTATGCAGTTGGATGTGGCATCTGTGATAATGAACAATCAAAATAACACTAAAAACATTAAATAACTTAAAAATCTTGTGCTGGAGCGACAGTATAGCAGGCAAGGTCTTACAGGGGCTGATGTGGGCAAAAAGCTAGGAGTAGCCCTGAGCTGGGTGTAGACTCAAACCAAAAAATAAATAAATAAATAAAGACGTTTTATTTTTCTGATGCCTCACCATTTCCATACAACTGTGAGCATCGCACTGTTGACCAGGTGAGCCCATGTGTTAAAGGTGGTCCCCTCGCACTCTCTCCTATGAAGTAGTAACATTCAAGTACAACAATAAAATCCCTCAGATTTTTAGTCTGTATACCGTATTTTCCGGCGTATAAGACGAGTTTTGAAACAATAAAGTCAACCGAAAATCGGGGGTCGTCTTATACGCCGAGTATATCCTGAAAAATGTTTCAATATGTCGCTAAACAAAAATTGTCTGAATATTGCCACAAAACAAATTTTCCAACTCGATCCTGTACCAATCACTGCCAGGCTGCTCGGACCGCCTCTCTAACTCAGCCAATCCAAGCAGGCTTTTTATGCATGCAAATTATACAGTGTTCTGTACCAGAATCTACACTGTAAAAAGCCTGCTCAGATTGGCCAGAGTCAGAGAGGAATTCTATTACAGTATAATCTCTGAACCTTTACTTGTTGTGATTGGCTCACTGTGGAAGATACAGTTGCAGCACAGGAACATTCTGTCTTAGCAAATATAGGCCTAAACATATGTTTTAACTGTAAAATTAGGGGGTCGTCTTATACGTTGGAAAATACGGTACTTCACTTTGACTCCCAAGAAAGGCACTTGCCCACAAGTCCTCCATTTCTCTCAAGTCCCCTTCTTAGATAAACTTGCTCCTTGAATGGTGAGTCAAGTAATTCCTATGCTGGGTTTACTGTACTTATAATATATCCTATCTAGGGCCTATGAGTATAATAAAACCTTAAATTTCATGTAACACCCAAATTTAATTTCCATGGTTATGTTGAAAAAATTCTGTAAAACTCAATTTACAATAAAAGCACCAAGAGCAACTAACAGAGAGGGGCCATTATTTCTCAGGTGGGAAGAGTAAAGGAAAGTAAGTTTTGGAAGTGGTCTGAACTATGAGGCTTTCATTTGCTAAGTAATAGGTTCTATTATAATTGCAATATGAACTAAAGAAACTTAAAAAAGTATTTATTTTTTTTGCCTCTTGGACTACACCTGGCTGTGCTCAGGGCTTCTGTTTGTGCATCTCAGGAGTTACTCCTGGTGGTGCTCAGGATGCCGGAGATTGAACCTGGCCAGTGTCGTGCAAGGCAAATGCCCTGTCTGTTAGCCCCATATTTTATTATTTAAAAAAAAATCTGGGGGTGGGGGTGGTGTTTAAATCACACTTGATGGTGCTGAGGGATTACTCCTAGTTGTGTGCTCAGGAATTACTCGTAGGGGTACTTGGACACCATACGGAATGTCAGTAATTAAACTCAAGTCAGCCTCATGCAAAGCAAGTGCCCTACCCACTCACTGTACTTTCTCCAGCCAAAAAAACCCTTATTTTTAAAAGAAATGAAAACTATTATGAGTGATAGGAAATCTATATATATATATATATATAAATGTTCACTCTTAGTGACAAGAAAACTCACTACAATTCACCTGTAAACTAATGTGCCAGCTGGGACTGAAGAGATAAGCAAGGAAGGTGTTTGCCTTACACTCAGCTGACCTGGCTTAACTTCCAGCACCTCATATGGTTCCACAAGCTCCACCAGGAGTTATTCCTCAGAACAGAGCCAGGAATAAGCCTGGAGCACTGCTAGATGTGTCTCGAAAATAACAACAAAAAAATGATGTGACAATTTGGATAGTTCAAAGGGATGGAGCATATATGGCATGCAGAAGCCCCATGTTCAATCCCCCATATTGCATGGTCCCTAAGGACAGCTGGGTGTAACCCTCATGACCCAAACAGCACCAAATTCTCTGAGTTCTGAGCTCTCCTATGCAAGCCCTGCCCTTTCTGCCAAAAAGAAAATAAAGAAACATGTCCATTTAATGCAACCCTGATAGGGTCTTTAAGCTTATTTGTCTCAACATAATTAAAAGCCTATTCTATTATCCTCTCACTACATAATCAACAGAGAATACTCTCACTCAGAAGAATAAGTTCCTAAGCAATCACAGACTTATTTAAAGTTAATACATTATGTGCTTACTACCCAATTTCTGTACTAGAAGGATACAGAAAAAAAAAAAGAGTAGAAAAGAGTAGGGTTGGGCCCGGAGAGATAGCACAGCGGCGTTTGCCTTGCAAGCAGCCGATCCAGGACCAAAGGTAGTTGGTTCGAATCCCACATGTTACCCCGTGCCTGCCAGGAGTTATTTCTGAGCAGACAGCCAGGAGTAACCCCTGAGCACCGCCGGGTGTGGCCCCCCCCCAAAAAAAAAAGAAAAGAGTAGGGCATATACACATGGCAGATCACAAAACTAAACAATAGAAGAGAACTGGAAAAAAAATGTATATTTATGTAAAAGCTAGTGAAAAACTAGGATACAAACATGTCTACGTTGATATCTACTGTAATTCTTCCAAAAATTGCTATTCTAAACCAAAGCAATACATAAATTTAACTTCTAAATATGATAACTAGTAATAATAAAAAAACTAGGCAGCTATTAAAAAACTATTATTATCAATGAATATGTTCTCTTCCAACTATCTTCTGGCTTGAAACCTTTATTAAATTTACCTTAAGGGCCTATTTTGAAGGCAGAAAAGCAAAGTGAAATAGCCATTTCTCCCAGGAGGTGGTCATAAGTCTGAATTAACTTCTCTCAGTATCAATGAGTTTCATCATAATGATTACTTAGCAAATAAAGGAGTGAATCCAGAAATCCTACCGTTTACTTAATGTTGGATGTTGTGCTAAATGCTTCAGCCAGGTGCTTCTTATTACATTTCGAAGTTCATGGTTATTGCGAGCTGACAAGACTCCAACTACCACATCATAATGATCAGATTTCCACTGAGGAAATGAGGTCAACTGATCTAGAAAAAAAGCAAAAATAAATATGAACTGACATGTCTCCATTACTATGCTAAGTTGATATGCAATATAAAGATACTGTGGGAACAGATAAATAGCTCAATAGTACATTCTTTGCCAGGGTTAATCCCCAGTACCACAGACCCCTGAGCAACATTAGGAGTGAATCTGGTACTGAGCCAGCATTGCTGAGTGTGGGCCAAATCCCACCCTCAAATAAAATAATTTTATGTCCATATTTGTAGGAAAACACAAAAAACAAATTTAGTTGGTTTTTGTTTGTTTTTTAGTGCATACCACACCCAGCAATACTCCTGGTTGATCCGCAGGGATCACTCCTGGTGTTCATGGAACCATATATGTTGTTGGGTATCAAACCCAGTATAAGTCCATATGTACACATACTCACAGGTGTGTATAAATTCTTCAAAATAAAAAGACATTTATGATAAAAAAAAAAGTGATTTAGAAAGGCACTGAATGTGGCACAAATGACAAAACAGTTGGCAGTTAAGACATTTTTTTTCTTTTTTTTCCTTCAGTTTTTGGGTCATACCTGGCAGCACTCAGGTTTTACTCCTGATATTTACTCAGAAATTGCTCCTGGCGGGCTCTGGGGACCACATGGGATGCTAGGATTCGAACCATCGTCCTTCTGCATGCAAGGCAAACGCCCTACCTCTATTCTATCTCTCTGGCCCTAGACTTTTTTCTTTCTAATGTTTTGATTTTTGGGTCACACCTGGCTGTGTTCAAGGGTTACTTATGAGTTCTGCACTCAGATGTCACTTTTGGCAGGCAAGGGAGAAGAGATGTTGGGGCCATACCTGGCAATGCTCAGGGGTCACTAGAATGGTAGGGATGAAACCCAGATCAGGCAAGTGCAAGGTAAGTGACCTACTCACAATAGTATCTCTCCATTCCCTCACCTGAATTTTTCACTCTGCTCTTTTACCCCTAACTCAATTTCAAGATCTGAATCAACAAAAATACTAGTTAGTAATTTAGTGTTAAATGGTTTTGCTTGTTTGTTTTGGTTTTAAGGCAACACCCAGCAGTGCTATTCCTGAATATGCACTCAGAAATCACTTCTGAAGGGGTTCGAAGACCAGGGATCAAACTCAGGTTGGCCATGTGCATGGCAGCCAAGTACCTTACCTGCTGCACAATCACTAAATTATTTCAGTGATTTTTTTTTCTTTTGAAATTCACAGAAAATTCCAAACTAATAAATATAGTTAGTGATTTAAAAGTTAACAACTTCTCTCTTAAACTGCTGGCAAGAGTGTAAATCTGGTATTTGGGGGGGGGGGGTGTTGGGCCATACCCGTGACACTTGGTTACTCCTGGCTCTGCACTCAGAAATCACTCCTGCTTGAGGGACCATATAGGGATAGAACCCAGGTCTGCTCTCAGTCAGCCATGTGCAAGGCAAACGCTGTGCTATTGCTCCGGCCCCTAAATCTGGTAGTTTTTGAGGGCAACTGACAGCACACATAAATACCGCAGGATGTATTGTGTGGCAATTTCATGTCTCTTATCACTGAGGGCCAGAGTCCTAATACAAAGGCTAAGGAGCTTATCTAGCACATGGCTGTAGCCACAACCTTGGTTCAAATCCCAGTGTTGCATATGTCTCCTGAGCACTGTCAGGGATAGCCCCTAAAACAGAGCCTGGAAGGGCCCTTGAGCATCAGTGGGTGTGTCCCCAAAAAGAATAATCAGAAGTCCATTACTAGGACTTTAAGTCATTTAACAGTGAATAACTGCAGGCTATATAACTACATAAACATAAAAACAGGGGAGAAGTTCATTACACTGAACTAAAAAATATAAATTATAGCCACGTGTCTCAATGATGCAAATACATGGCAACTGTTCAGAGAACTATGTATGGCTAGTCAGAATTTCATTTTCAATTCATCACTGTACAGAACTTAATGTGTAGGCTGAACATCTAGTCTACTTTTTTTTAATCCACAGTGAGTGTGTTTATTGGGATGATTTCCCAATCATCTTGATTCAGTAAGGAGTTTTTAGTGCAGCTTTCATCTCAAGGAGCATCCTTCTGTAAGCCTTGCTTGTCCTCCTGTAGGCTGAGAGAGGACAGTGGAGCAGCCCACACACAATACTACCTTCTGTACATGGCTGAAGACAGTGGTGATTTTAAAGCATCCTGGCCACTTGATCCATAAAGTAGGAGTTGGGCTTTGCGCCAGCTGCTCCTTGTGTTTCTGCTTGTCCTTCTCTGGCAAGGGGTAAAGGAGATCCTTGTGAGGGGCCTGTTCTCACAGGACGGCTATCAACACCGGAAAACATTTACCGGTAGTCTATTTTTACACCACACCACATACAGGAAAGGACTACTTTTATAAATATAATCACACATGACAGAAGCCTCATCATGCAATGTTCAGGATACAATACTACAAAGCCACTAAAATATTATAAATATAATTAGTGTTCTAGATTATATTTTTTTGGTCTTTGGGCCACACCCAGCAGCGCTCAGGGGTTACTCCTGGCTGTGCTCAGAAATCACTCTTGGCAGGCAGGGGAACCAAATGTGATGCCAGGATTTGAACAACTGTTGGTCCTGGGTCGGCTGCTTGCAAGGCAAATGCCCTACCACTGTGCTACCTCTCCGGGCTGTTCAAGATTATATTAAATAAGCAAACTAAAACCTATGTACTATAAAAAGTATTAGTAGTAAGTAGAACCTATCCAATTTCTGGGATTTTATTAGATTTTTTTTGTTGTTGTTTTGGGGCCATTTCTGGCAGTGCTTATACTCCTGGCTCTGTGCTCAGGGATCACACCTGACTGTGCTTTGAGGGACCAGATATGCAATATTGGGGACTGAACTGGGGTTGACCATATGCAACTACAAGCACTTTACCTTGCACTATCTCTCTGGCCCCCAGAAAACTTTGAAGATATGTAACTCACCCAAGCTTACTGCAGTATTATTTATAATAATGAAGAACTGGAAACAAGCTATATGCCATTCACTAACAAATAGAGAAGATGTGGGGCCGGGAAGGTGGCGCTAGAGATAAGGTGTCTGCCTTGCAAGTGCTAGTGTAGAACGGACCGGACCGGACCGCAGTTCGATCCCCTGGTGTCCCATATGGTCCCTCCAAGCCAGGGGCAATTTCTGAGCTCATAGCCAGGAGTAACCCCTGAGCGTCAAACGGGTTTGGCCCAAAAACCAAAAAAAAAATAATAGAGAAGATGTGATGGGTAGATAGCTCCCTCAAACCCCTCACTGGCATTAGCAACACTATTCCTAAAATTCCTAGAATATTTAATAAGAACCAGACAGAGCCCTGTGTGTTTTATTAATTGAATCTTCACATTAACCCTAAGGAAGTTATCATTTCATTCACTAGAGAACTTAAGCATAGTAATATGATTAGCACAAAGAGATGATTTTTGGAAATGTGGCGAAACGACGAGGCAAGTTTGTGTCTTGCCTTTTACTTGTCCGTGCATGCATGTGACTTCAGCTGTGTTTTCACTAGAAAGATTAGGAGCATCTAGAGAGCAGGGACTATAATTCTGGAGAACAATTCTATGGCTTCTTACCCTCTATTGACAGGAAGGGTTTGTTTTCTCTCATGGTTTTCCTTCCTTACAAATATTCAAGAAAGAAAAGCTGCCTTTTGTCATTTCTAAGTTAACTGAAATAATTCTTGCTAAGAAATAATTAAATCCACGTACTGGGGCCTGGAGAGATAGTACAGTGGCATTTGCCTTGCAAGCAGCCGATCCAGGACCAAAGGTGGTTGGTTCGAATCCCGGTGTCCCATATGGTCCCCCGTGCCTGCCAGGAGCTATTTCTGAGCAGACAGCCAGGAGTAACCCCTGAGCGCCGCCGGGTGTGGCCCAAAAACCAAAAAAAAAAAAAAAAAAATCCACGTACTAATCAAGAGATCCAACAGGCAGATTCTCTAGTACAAAGGTTGTTTGGACCTCCCATTTTCCTCTTTGCCCATAAGGATGTTGGATTTCAGAAGTTTGGCTTCCTCTTCGCCAGCTGCTCTTCCAGTTTCAGCTGTTGAAGGTGCCCCACTACATTAGAACAGTCCCTATATTAATCTGACTCACTCTCACTCCACTCAGATTCCCGGCTCAACTGTTCCTGCTATTTAGAACAGCAGACAACAGGTCTCGTTTCCTTTCTTATTTGTCACCATACTTAATAGCCTCTAATATATTTAATAACTATTTCCTATGTCCTGCGCTCTCTTCTAAACAGAGAATTGTCTGAGGGCAGGGACTTTTATCTTCATTACAGCTATAGTCCCAACCTACAACAATTAGCACAGAAGCTCTCAAATATTTGTTGAACCAACTGCGAGGCACAGGATCCTTTTTCAATATTAAGGAAAGGTAAATCTGCCTTTCAGGAGCCGGAGAGATAGATGGAGGTGGGGTGTTTGTCTTGCATGCAGAAGGACAGTGGTTTGAATCCCGGTGTCCCAAGCCTGCCAGGAGCGACTTCTGAGCATAGAGCCAAGAGTAACCCCTGAGCGCTGCCGGGTATGACCCATAAACAAACAAACAAAACAAATATTTCTCCTGGGACCGGAGAGATGGCATGGAAGTAAGGCCGTTTGCCTTGCAGGCAGAAGGTCGGTGGTTCAAATCCCGGCATCCCATATGGTCCCCTGAGCCTGCCAGGAGCGATTTCTGAGCGCTGCCGGGTGTGACCCAAAACAAAAAACAAACAAACAAAAAAGATGCTTGTTTTTCAGATACTGTTTTTCCAGATTTTCAGTCTTGAAATGATCAAGTGAAAATAAAAAGGCTTCATATGTAAAGCTTCACATATATATATTAGGGCAGGGGCAGACTTCACCTTAGCCCGTCCTTTTCCACAGTTTATTTCCTAGTTTATTTAGTGCAGCTTGGTCTCAATAAATGACATATGATATAGAGACATAATCCAAACACAAAGACTTAAGAAACTGCAGGTTGATCTACTAAATTTTAGGACAGAAGGACAGTTGGTTTACTGAACCTCAAAAGACTGTTAAGGGCGCAATTATCCTAAGAATGTTCTGCAAATATTCCAGTATAATTCCCTTAAAAAACAACAACAACAACAACAACAACAACAACAACCATGCAACACACAAATCTACCAGATGTTACAAAGCATACTGGACAGTATACGTGACACCCTTCCCTCAGCTTAGAAATTCCTATCCTATTCCTTAGAAATGTCCAATCTATTAAAAAGGTTAAATGCACTCCCACATTGTACTTCCATTAAATCACCTGAATCACTCTTAAAATTCTACTCAGGACACACAAATAGTCTTGAAGACCTGCAAGAGAATTTTACCAGCAACTTCCAATCATAACAGTAAGAATGCCCTGAGGATTGTTAAAACTAGTTAAACCTCTTAAGGACAAGTTTAGGCACAGCCTCTCCTGAACTGCAACCGCTCAGTTTCTAATTTTAAAAACTTTTGGATGAGAAGACTAATTGGGTAAGAAAGGATACGAGGGATAAAAAACGTTTCCAAATACGGTTATAAACAAGTGCCTATAACCTCAGGATTCAAACAACCATCCTGGTTTCTTTACAGATGAGGAAAACACGTCTAAAACAGTGAAACCCATGGGCGAAAAAGTAACAATAAAGCAACCCCAGGGGTACCCAGAGGCAGAATTTAGTAGGCTCCGGGGCATACCCGAAAGAGGGGAAGTTTGAGAGCCCAAGAACTGAACGATTTTCTTCGGAGTACATTTTAATCAGCGAGCTCTGCAAAGAAAACTCAGCATTAGTTGGGCCCTGGAGCCCAACACACAGCAAGGAAGCACAGCAAGGTAGGCGTTTGCCTTGCACACTTTCAAACCAGGACGGACCGCATCCCATATGGTCCCTGGAGCCTGCCAGGAGTGATTTCTGAGCACAGAGCCAGGAGTAGCCCCTGAACGGTGTGACCCCCACAAATAAACAATAAAAAGAAAACTCACAGCAGCAACCTCCACTGGCCGACTTAGAGCGAACTTGTAGCACTTTCCAAAGTTCTACATCAAATACAGTTTCGAATTTTTTTTTTCTTTTTTTGGGCCACACACATAGGCTGCGCTGGGCGATCAGAAATCACTCCTGGCAAGGCTGGGGGGGGGGGACCCTAAGAGATGCCCGGGGGTGTGTGTGCGGGGGAGGGATCGAACCCGGGTCGAAAACGCATGCAAGACAAACACCCCCGCACCCCCATATCCCGCTGTGCTCCGGCTTTAGGACTTTATAACTAATAATTAATTCTACAGGCTCCTTGGACAAGTCAATGGTCAAATCCAAGTTGCTCCTTCCAAGACAAAAGGCAGCCAGCCGCCTTGCAAAAACAAAAAACAAACAAACAAACAAAAAAAACAGGCACCCTCATTTCCATTTGGAAAGCGGGGCTCTCCAAGCCAGTGCTTGCCCCCCCCCACCCAAGAAGCCCTGGGCAAGCTGAAGGACACTCCAGGGGTGCGCGGGCAACCCTGGAAGACCAGGCCTGAGGGGGCAGCCGTCGGATTTAGTAGGATTGTGCAATGCACAATTGCACAATTGTGCAATTTTTAGGGGGGCCCTAAAGAAAAGCCTGGGGTGGTGCTGGAGAGAATAAGAAAAGCGCTCTCAAGTTTGCTTGGATTTCACGCCCTGAAAATGCAAAAAAAAAAAAAATCAGAATAGTTGAGTCGAGTGGAGCCCGTCTGCCCCGTCCTGGGGGACACCCCAGCACCCCCAAACACACACACACAGCTGGAGCAACTCCAAGGAAGTCATCCCCTCCCCGAGCCCAGGCCAGCCCCAGCGCCCGACCCTCACCTGCCAGGCCGTCCCCGGAGGCGCGGGCGGGCGGCGGGGAGCGCAGCCGCAGCCAGAGGTGCAGCGCGGCCGCGAGCGCACACGGGCACAGCAGCACCAGCCAGTTGCGCATTGGCCGCCCCCGCCGGCCCCACCTCGCGCCCCCGACGCGCGCCGGGCTCTCCCGCGTCCCGGCGGAGAGACAGCGAGAGCGCGAGCTAGAGAGGACCGGAAGGAGGGAGCCCGACGGCGGAGGGAGGGCGACGCTCAGGCGCTCCCTCCGGGGACGCCGCCGCTCTCTGGTGCGTGCCACCCGGGTCCAACCTCGTCGCCTCTCCCGTCCCGCCCCGCCCCTTCGGTTGCTCAGACCTCGGGCGGCGGCCTCGGAGCGCAGGCTAAGTAAGCTCCACCCACCTCGCAGGGCCTTCCCCGGTCCCGCCCACCTTTTCTCGTTCTCTCTCTCTCCACCCGCCCACTCCCGCGCGCGCGCGGTGCTCGTCGGGAATTAGAGTCTCGCGTTGGACCCAATTGGGGGAAGCTCACTGAAGAGGCTGAGAGGCTGAAACTACATTTCCCATCATGCCACGCGCTCGCCCGGCACTCGGCGAACGCGGGGGGCGAAGTGAGGGGGGACCGGCGGAGCATGCGTATTGCTTCCTGCTGCGTTCTACTGCCCCCTGTGGCCAAAGGGAGTTAGGCCGCCTGTGCGACCCGACGCGCTCCTAGAGGGAGCTTGCTTGCAGTGGGCTCGGACTTAATTGAACCTTAATGGATGGAGCTGTGGAGCATGGCGGTGATTGGCCAGGTTAAGGAAGCTTCTACGAATCTACGAGCTCTAAAGGGAAGTTGGGTAGAACAGGAGCATGTTGATTTCATTCTCTTGGCATGGCCTTCCTGGCATGGGAACCACTTCTGTGCCCCCTTGTACGTTCTTTGTAGGGCCACACCCGGTGATACTCAGGGATTACTCCTGGCTCTGCGCTCAGAAATCGCTCCTGGCTTGGGGGACCATATGGGACGCTGGGGAATTGAACCATGGTCCGTCCTAGGCCAGTTGTGTGCAAGGCAGATGCCCTACCATTGCGCCACCCCTCTGGCTCAAAATTTTTAAAAATATTTCTAAGATATCTATTGCTACCTAATAAATTACTCTCAAAGTCTTTAACCCAGAAGTAATAAATTTAGCTCTCATACTTTCAGTGGGTGAGGAATTTACTAGCTAAATTCTGGTTCAGGGTCTCCCATATACGGGCAGATACCTGATCAAAATGCTTCCTATGTGGTGTATTTAACATGGCTGGTAAGTCAGTAGGCTTTTTTTGATATCTCTAGGTAGATCTATCTTTCCAACAAGTTTCCTAAGATCATTGCACCATTGTTTTCTATTGTTTGTTTTGGGTTTTGGGGTGGCACACTCAGCAGTGCTCAGGGCTTACTCCTGGCTTTGTGCTCAGGAATCACTCCTGGCAGTGCTCCAGGGACCATATGGGGTCCCAGGGATTTAACTTGAGTTTGCTGTGTGCAAAGCAAATGCCCTATCCGCTGTACTATTCTGGTATGGCAAACTATACCACTTTTGCTTGCTTTCCCATGAACCAAGAGATTGGTGTAGAAGCTGCACTCCTATTATGGTGATCCTTGGGAGACAGCCACTTTCTTTTAGTTACACAACCATCAGTTTACCTGGGGGCTGCAGGAGGCAAATCAAGGGCAATCCTTGAGTGCAAAGTCAGTAGTAAGCCTTGAACATTGGGGTGTGTGACCCAAACAACTAAAACAAAACAAAACAAAACAAAAAAAGATTCCTTTAGGGCAGGGCCACAAAATGTTGTAGGGAGGGCCGCAAACGGCCTGCGGGCCTCAAGTTTGAGACCCCTGAGTTAGAGGGATCAAACGAGTAGAATGTCAAGAGGTATTTTGTTTTGTTTACAATAACTACCATCATAAAATATTCAAACTGAAAAACATATTTCAAAGGCCAGATAGATAATAGTACAGGAAGTAAGGCACTTACCTGGCATGTGACTGCCCTTGGTTTGATCCCAACACACAGGGAGTCCCCCAGCATTGCCATGTGTGATCCATCAGCACAGAGCCAGAAGTAGCCCCTGAGCACTACTGGGTGTGGCCCAAGAAAAAAGGAAAATGCTGTTTGAAAATAATTTGAGGAATTTTAAGGTACTCTACTTGCTCTTTATGATATCCTGAAGACAAGAAATAATTTTTCTTCCATGGGAAGGATGAAATTAGGATGTTGTGGTTATTGTGGCTCTTGAGCAAAAGTTTGACACCAAGATGTATGTGGTCCTTTCTCAGAACATTGTTTTACAAATTTTTTAGTTGAATTCTGACCTGTTATTACATTTCAATTAAGATAATTATCAGGGGCCGGGCGGTGGCGCTGGAGGTAAGGTGCCTGCCTTGCCTGCGCTAGCCTAGGACGGACCGCGGTTCGATCCCCTGGTGTCCCATATGGTCCCCCAAGAAGCCAGGAGCAACTTCTGAGCGCATAGCCAGGAGTAACCCCTGAGCGGCACAGGGTGTGGCCCAAAAACCAAAAAAAAAAAAAAAAGATAATTATCAAGAAAATAATGGTGGGGGCCAGAGAGATAGCATAGTGGTAGGGCATTTGCCTTGCATGCAGCCAACCCGGAAGGGACCTGGTTTTTTTTTTTTTTTTTTTTTTGGTTTTTGGGCCACACCCGGTAACGCTCAGGGGTTACTCCTGGCTATGTGCTCAGAAGTTGCTCCTGGCTTGGGGGACCATATGGGACGCCGGGGGGATCGAACCGCGGTCCATCCAAGGCTAGCGCAGGCAAGGCAGGCACCTTACCTTTAGCGCCACCGCCCGGCCCCTAGGGACCTGGTTTGATTCCTGGCATCCCATATGGTTCCCCAGCCTGCTGGGGCAATTTTTGATTGCAGAGCCAGGAGTGATCCCTGAGCATCACTGGGTGTGGCCCAAAAACAAATCAATCAATCAATAAGTTTAAAAAAAAAGAAAAGAATGCTATTACTAAATGAGTCCTGTAAGTTTTTTAATTTTTTAAAGAGGTGGTAACTTGGGGCCGGCGAGATAGCATGGAGGTAAGGCGTTTGCCTTCCATGCAGAAGGACGGTGGTTCAAATCCTGGCATCCCATATGGTCCCCCATGCCTGCCAGGGGCGATTTCTGAGTGTAGAGCCAGGAGGAACCCCTGAGCGCTGCCGGGTGTGACCAAAAACAAAAACAAAAACAAAAACAAACAAACAAAAAAAAAGAGGTGGTAACTCAAGGATATCTGATCCATGACTGTTGGAAGCCGTTTTCAGACTCCACAAGACCAAGTCACAGCTGAAGCTGTGCTCCAGATTTTATCCCCCCACACCAACTATTTCAAAAGACTTAAAGGAAATATGTATATTTCTTTCATATATGTCTATATATGTATTTCCTTAATAGATGTAATTCTTATTGTGTATTTCTTTGTGTAGATGTAGTTTTTCCCATCCCTTTTTTGGATTTGTTTAGTAGGAAATTCTAGTGGATAAGTTTCTCTTGGATTGTGAGTTCATGCTAGAATCAGGTTAAAGGGATTGTTTAGCTTGTTATTTTTACTCTCATATGCACCAGTAGTATCATGTGGCATTGGTCCTTTTCTCATAGGCACATTAAAATGGGGGAAATACTACATATAGAAAAAAGTTTTTATCTAATATGGATAGGAATTTATACATTTTATATTGCAGGTGGGCCTTTCACCCTGAACTTTTGTCACAGTAACTTGACTTAGGCTTCAGTCAATCGAACTTCAGCCATTCACCCCTGAATCTTTAAAACAGACATGGTTTTCTGCACCAGCACCAGGAATTGAACTTCTACCAGGAAAGGCCCTAATGCTGCTCTGGCACTGACTGGCTCCAAAGTGTGTTCATATGACACCCTGATGACTTGGAAACAGCAACTTGTTTTTAGGGCAGGTTTCCCTGCATCACTACCTAACAGTTAGATGAAACCAGAAGATGCTCCGTGACATCCTGACTTCAACATAGGATCTGTTCAAAAACCAAGGTTTCTAATTACAGAAACCTGATTGTGACAACCATGATTGAGAACTTTTACTGAAACCATGGGGGAAAAAAAGAAACTTTGGGGTTAGACAATTTAGTGTGCCTGGAGCCTGTAGTTGGTCTTATGGAAGGCTGCTTCATGAGTAAGGTCTCTCTGTTTTTAAGCTAAAGGTGTTTCCTTTCTATTTTCTCCAACTTTTTCCATGCCTATGCAAATAACTGCCATCCATTTTTCTTTTTTATCTTTTAAATAGGGCCTCCCATCTTTTTCACAGAACCTTGGGATATGGATTACTATGTTTTACCTCATATTTCTGCATTTTTCTATACAATTCAGAAAAAAATAAACCTGAGCGATAGCACAGTGGTAAGGCATTTGCCTTGCACGTGGCCAACACAGGACAGACCCCGGTTCCAATCCTGGCATCCCATATGGTCCCACAAGCCTGCCAGGAGCGATTTCTGAGCACAGAGCCAGGAGTAACCCCTGAGCTCCCTTGGTGTGACACAAAAACAAAACAAAAAAAATTCTTTTTAGAAAAAAGTATAAAGAGAGGGTGGGGGTTAGGGATCAAGTGGTCTCAGGTGTCTTGGTGGACAGAATAGGAGCTCAAGAGATAGCATGAAGTTAGGCATTTGCTTTGCATTCAGAAGGACGGTGGTTCTGGTCCTAGAATCCCATATGGTCCCAGCATCCCATATGGTCCCCCATGCCTTCCAGGAGCAATTTCTGAGCGTGGAGCCAGGAGTAACCAACCCCTGAGCACTAATGGGTGTGACACCCCCCCAAAAAAAAGGACAGAACTAAATATTCAAGCCAAAGTCAACAATAATGAATCAAGAGACCTAAACTTTAACAATCTAAACTTAAAATGGGCCTGTTATACTGACAACCCGGGGGCAAAGGGTGGTGGTATAGGATGCACTCTGGGAACAGTGGTGGAGGGAGGTTGATACTGGTGATGGAATTTGTCCTGATTTACTGTATATCTGAAATTCAACTATGAAGGATTTTGTAGATTACAATGGTTTCAATAAAAAAATGTTTTTTAAATAAAAGAGGTGGTAAGTGACCTCGGTTGATATCTTAAATTATCCTTTTAGTGACTAAATAATTATGAGTTAGCTCAGAAATAATAATGAATTCAAGTTTGATCTGTTCATTCAACAAATATGTAATTGAGAAGATGGTGGCTTTGAGAACATGAGTTTTCCATCTTCCAACTTACCAGCTAGGACTGAAGAGACAGCTAAACAACATCTTGGTCACTAAAAGGGAGCTTCCCTTCCCCACCCCAGAGCCAGAGGAACCCCTCAGCACCTCTAGGTGTGATCTGCAAATAAATACAATAGCATAAACTTAATTGAGCATTTATTATGTCCCAGGCACTTTTGTAAGTACTTGGGATAAATGGATGAACAAAACTAAGATCCTGTTCTGTGATGATGAGAGTAAAAGCTGACTATAGGCTATAGATATAATAAATACACGTTACCAGCTTGTAGAAGATACAGAAAATACAAAAAATAGGGTAATTGAGAATATGGTACTCATAGCAATGGACATTCTTCCATATCAAATAGATGGTTTAAACAACTGTTCAGACATAAAATGAGCACTAAAACCATTATAAACAAAACCATTATAATATTTAACTAGTTAAAATGTTGTTCCTTTCAGTTACCAAAATACTTTAACTTACAGGGAATATGTTATTTGCATTATGTCAGGCTGTAAGAGAAATAGTAAAATTCTTTTTTGTGTGTGTGTGTGGTTTTTGGGTCACATCTGGCAGTGCTCAGGGGTTATTCCTGGCTCCAGGCTCAGAAATTGCTCCTGGCAGGCATGGGGGACCATATGGGACACTGGGATTCGAACAGATGACCTCCTGCATGCAAGGCAAATGCCTTACCTCCATGCTATCTCTCTGGCCCTAGAAATAGTAAAATTCTTAAAGTAAGGGGCTGGCGAGGTGGCGCTAGAGGTAAGGTGTCTGCCTTGCAAGCGCTAGCCAAGGAAGGACCGTGGTTTGATCCCCCAGCATCCCATATGGTACCCCCAAGCCAGGGGTGATATCTGAGTGCTTAGCCAGGAGTAACCCCTGAGCATCAAATGGGTGTGACCCGAAAAACCAAAAAAAAAAAAAATTCTTAAAGTAAAATTTTTTTGTTTAGAAAAATGTAAGGGGATCTGGAGACAGAGAGAGAGAGAGAGAGAGAGAGAGAGAGAGAGAGAGACAGAGAGAGAGAGAGAGAGAGTACACATTCCAGGCTGTGGGGCTAGAACAGTGAGTACTGTGTGCATATCTTGAATGTGTCCAACCTAGGTTCTACCCTGAGCATTCCATGTGGTCCTTCAAACACTCAGGAGTAATTCCTGAGTGCAGAGCTAGGAGTAACCCCTGAGCATTTCTGGATGTGGCCTCCCAAAACCTCCTCCTGCCCCCAAAGAAACCAAAATAATTCAAGTAGCAGAGAATGTGCCAATAGTTTGATTTTTAATTAAGAAATTGGGGGCCCTCTCAAGAATTCTTTCAGTAACTTTCACTCTTCCTCTTCTGCAGGGGGCACTAGGTGGCCCTGCTGAAAGGATGCTCTATTTTAGGGACACTCAGAAAGCCAACGAAATCATGCAAGTTCAGAATCTCAACCTTTCTTTCACTTCAAGAATGTTCAGGAAATGAGTCAGGCCATTCATGGCATGCCTATCCGAATAACCACTAAGTATCTGAAGCATGTCACTCTGCAGAAAAAGTGTGTGCCCTCTGATGTTACAATGGTGGTATTGGTAGATGCACCCACATCAAATAGTGGGGCTGGACACAGCATTGTTGGCCCAAAAATAGAGTTGAATTTTTTACTGCACATACTTACAAATGCAGAGAGCAATGCTGAACTTAAGGTTTAGATGTTGAGTTTCTGGTCATTGAACATATCCAGGTGAACAAAGCACCCAGGATGTACTGCAGAACTTAAAGAGCTTATGGGCATATTTACCCATACGTGAGTTCTCTCTGCCACATTGAGATGATCCTTACTGAAAAAGAGCACATAGTTTCTAAACCTGAAGAGGAAGTTGCACAGAGGCCGGAGAGATAGCATGAAGGCAAGGCATTTGCCTTACATGCAGAAGGACGGCAGTTCGAATCCTGGCATCCCATATGGTCCCCCGAGCCTACCAGGAGTGATTTCTGAGCATAGAGCTAGGAGTAACCCCTGAGCACTGCCAGGTTTGACCCAAAAAACAAACAAAAAAAAAATAAAAGAAAAAGAGGGGCCAGCATGATAGCACAGCAGGTAGGGGCATTTGCTTTGCACATGGTCAGATCCAAGTTTGATCTCCAGCATTTCATATGGTTTCCCAGCCTGTCAGGAGTAATTTCTGAGTACAGCCAGGTGTGGCCACCAAATAAAACTAAAAAAGAAACAAAAACTTATGGCACAGGAAAAAAGCATAAAATAAATAAATCTAAATAAAAAGAAATAAATTGGGTCAGACAGAGAGGTATAGACACAGGATAGTCTCACTCATCTGTGGAATATAAGAAAAATAAAAGACAGTATGATAATAATATCCATAGATAATAGAGATGAGGGTTGGAAGGGCCAGCCCATGATATGAAGCTTACTACAAAGAGCAATACTAGTTACTAGTTAGAGCAATAACTGCACTGACAACTTCCTTGACAATGTTAGTGAGAGAGAGAGAGAGAAATAGAATGCCTGTACAGAATGCAGGCAGGGGGTGGGGGAAAAGGGAAATGAAGGATACTTGGTAGTAGAAAAGTTGCATTAGTGAAGGGTGGTGTAAATTCAATGACTGAAATCCAACTATAAACATTTCTGTAATCATGGTGCTTAGATAAAGAAATTCTTAAAGAAAAAAAAAAAAGGAATTGGGGAGGGTTGTTTACCTGTTTACCAATAAGTACTTGAGCCCAGCTGAATCAGTGAGATGGGAGGCCAAATGCTGAGAACTTGAAACTTCATATGCCAGGCATGTAAACTAATTCCTGGACCCCCAAAATTGTTCAGAATAACTTTTTAGTCTCTTTAAATCTTATCACTGTGGGAGCTACCTATTTGACTTATTGATAAAGACCAGCGACCTTCCCATTATTCCTTCTATATGAATCCCTTATAAATGCAATACTAAAATGGATAGAGATCCTAAGAGACCCATAATTTATAATGGAAAGGAAAAAAAATTAAACCCAGTACAGTGCAGTTAAGATGCGAACATGATGACAGAATTAGATCAGGGGAAGACAAATCAGGAGGATTGTTCCCCTGATTGTCAGAGTGGTATGTGTAAGAAAGGAAAAAGAAACTAGATATTGCTAACTTGCCCTATACTAAATGAGTTCAAAGGATCTGCAAAATGGTTCTGTGGCATCAAGTACCTACCTTGGGAAGTGCAAGATCAAGAGTTTGATCCCCAGTACCAACTACAAGTACTACATGCAATTCTGACCATTTTGGATCCCAGGGGGAGCAATATTGTACGATCTTTGGTCCTCTGCAGCAAGGTGTATATGAGAATCACAACTAAAAATATTAAGCATGAGGGCTGGAGAGATAGCATTGAGGTAAGGCGTTTGCCTTTCATGCAGGAGGTCATCGGTTCTAATCCTGGCGTCCCATATGGTCCCCCGTGCCTGCCAGGAGCAATTTCTGAGCCTGGAGCCAGGAATAACCCCTGAGCACTGCTGGGTGTGACTCAAAAACCACCACCAAAAAAAAAAAAAATTAAGCATGTGTGCAAGAATCCCGCTACAAAGTGTGTGACCCCGCCAGCAGGCATCCCAACAAAGTGAGTAAATACTACAACTATGAGTATGACCAGAGGTTGCCCACAAACATCAAGAAAAAGAAAGGGGATAGAGCTGGAGAGATAGCATGGAGGTAAGGCGTTTGCCTTTCATGCAGAAGGTCGGTGGTTTGAATCCCATCATCCCAAATGGTGCCCTGAGCCTGCCAGGAGTGATTTCTGAGCATAGAGCCAGGAGTAACCCCTGAGCACTGCCGGGTGTGACCCAAAAACCAAATAAATAAATAAATAAATAAATAAATAAATAAATAAATAACAAAGGGAAAGAAAAAGAAAGGAGGAGTATGTTCAGGAAAGAAAAAGGAGCAAAATAATCAGGAATAAGTAAATAGTAAATAGGAATAAGATTAGAAATGTAGTTTCCCTGGAGCCAGAGTGATAGCACAGCAGGTAGGGCATTTGTCTTGCACATGGCCAACCCAGATTTGATTCCCAGCATCCCATATGGTACCCTGAACCTGCTAGGAGCAATTTTTGAGCACAGAGCTAGGAGTAACCCCTTGAATGTCCCAGGTTTGGCCCCAAAACAAACAAAACAAAAAGGTAGTTTTCATTAAGAATGTGATTAAAATATTATAAGAATTTTGACTTTTACTCTAAAATGAATGGGAAGTAATTTTTAAGCAGAGGAGTAAACTGGTCTAACTTATATTTTAACCAAGTTAATCACAATGCAATGCTGAGAACAGGTTGACTGAGGGAGAGAGGATTTACATAGGGGAAGGAAAATGTTAAGAATTATTTGTGCCCTGAGGGAGCCTCCAGTTGCAAGGACAGCTAGAAGATGGGAATTTTTGCAGACTAGTGTTGCACAAGCTAAATGAACTAGGACTATCTGAAAAGTCTAAGAGGGGTTGAAGAGCTGTGGTGTCCAACCCAGATTCCCCTTGCAGGGTGAGAACTATTTTTGACCCAAAATTGAGTTCTTTCTGGTAATTGCTTTTGACTGTAGAGAGCTGCCTCACTTTGGAGTACAGTGTCTGGCTGGAGCATAGCAGGTTGGTTGTTTGCATTACACGTGGCTGACCCCAACTCAATCCGTTGCATCCCATATGGTCCTATGGTCCCTCAACCTGCCATGTGTGATTTCTGAGTGCAGAGCCAGGAGTAACCCTGAGCACCTCCAGGTATGGCCCTAAAAACAAACAAAGAGTACAATACCATTTTCTGAGGCAACTAGAACCCAGACTAGTTTAAAAGGATTTCAGGATTTGAGAAAAACTTCGTTTTGTTTTGGGGCCACACCGACAATTTTTTTTTATTTTTTCTCAAAACTTTTTTAGTTTTTATTAGAAAAATGTCAAAAAGCAATCAGAGTAATTTTCAAGTCAATTCAATTTGTGCTTTGACACAGCTAGCTTAAGAAATGTGTCAGCAAAACCAAAAAGAAAAAACACCTGCTGAAAATGTTATGTCTTTAATAAGGCCTTTAACTCTGGTTAAATCATGACCTCTAGGGTGTTTTTACACATACTGTTTATTTATTTTTTTAGGTTTTCTTTTAAATTTAAAAATCTTTTTCTTCTTTTTTTATAGAATTCTTTTTTATTTATTTATTTTATTAATTTTTTATTTTTAATTATGAGAACAAAGATGCAAAGAAAAAGGACAAGGTAAAGTTACAGTGGAAGGACAATCACCCATAAACAGAATTCTCAGTAGTCCCATTGCTGATATCTTAACTTTGAACTTTCAGCCAAAGAACATTAAGAAAAATAAAACAGAACCTATATACAATTGCTTTGTCCCTCAAGTCCCCAGATTGTAGTACATAATATTTCTTAGCAGCACACAAAGTAATCTAAAGACATAACACTTATGTAACTTCTTAAACATTGAAGGCAAGGTACTTTTTTACATTTCCATGCACATGCATATTAATTTAAGTTAACCTCAAAAGTTTAAGTGGTTTGTTTCTCTTAAGGCTTAGAGTCAAAGGAGCACAGTAAAAACGGTGTTAGAGTGGCAATTATTGTTTGCATAGGCCCACCAAAATATGAGGGACATGGAAGGAAAAGCTTTGGCCTAAATACAAGGAGACCTTACCCCTGAAGTTTCCTGGCATAAGACCAACTCTAGGCTCCAGGCAAACTAGTTTGTCCAATCCAGGTCATTGTCTGTAGTGCCAATACACTTTTATTTTTCACACAGTCTCTGTTGTTGGTATCATGTTTCTGTATTAAAGATCCTGGAATCTGCATATCCTATATTGCAGTCAGGATGGTGCAGAGTGTCCTCTTGTTTTACCTCACAATTAAAGGGCAATGCAGAAAACCCTGTCCTGTAAGCAGGTCGTTGTTGTTGTTAAGTCTTCTTAGTGTTAAGGGAAGTCTCTTTAGAGCAGGTCAATGTCAGAGCCGTGGTAGTGTCTTCCCTGGTAGAGGATTGCTTCCAGGTGTTGTTATAAAAATTATCTTTATTTAAACACCGTGATTACAAATATGATTATAGTTATATTATTACAGTCATGTAAAGAACACCCCCCTTCACCAGTGCAAGATTCCCACCACCAATTTCCCAGATCTCCCTCCTCCCCACCCCACCTACACCTGTACTCGAGACAGGTTTTTCTACTTCCCTCATTTATTCATATTGTTATGATAGTTTTCAGTGTAGTTATTTCTCTAACTGCACTCATCACTATGTGGTGAGCTTCATGAAACACTCCTAGTGATTCAGGGGACTATACGGAATGCTGGAAATCAACCCAAATTGGCTACAAGCAAGACAAGTGTCCTATGTACTGTAATATTGCCCCAGATCAGATGAGATAAAATTAAATAGCCATCTCTGGTCTCTCTTACAACTATGTCATAGTTCAGCTTCATCCTCTGCCCATTTCTTTTGTTCGTTTGTTTTTGGGCCACACCCAATGACACTCAGGGGTTATTCCTGGCTATGCACTCAGAAATCATTCCTGACTTGGGGGACCGTATGGGACACCAGGGATTCAAACCAGGGTTCATCCATCCTAGGTTAGTGCATGCAAAGCAAATGCTCTACCACCTGTGCCACCGTTCTGCCCCCCCCTGCCCATTTCTGCTTTCCTCACTCCCTTCTAGGCAAATATCTCTAAGAATCATGCTTAAATACACCTGAACATATCATGAGTTTCCACATCTGACTAAAGACAGTTTAAGACAATATCATTTCTCAGCCTCTAATCTTGCAATGGAGCCAAATGAACTCACAGGAAAACGAAACCATGACAATTTGTAGCCAAGTGCCTCTGACTGCAGTCCTGTTACCATCCTCTTTATTCACTTTCCCACAATTATATTAGCTTCTTGGCCATTTCTTGTCTATCATAGATATTTTTCTACCTCAATATCTTTACATTGTTCCTTCTTCTTGTACCTCTTCTAGGCAGCTTTATGGTTCACGTCTACATGTCAGCTAAAATCATATTTTAGACCATACCTGATTATACTCCTGGCTCTGTACTCAGGGATCACTCCTGGCTATGTCTGAGAGCATATGGAATTCTGAGAGTTGAATCCAGGCTGACCTTGTGCAAAGAAAGCCATTATCTGGATCCTAAAATTAACACAATTTTTTTTTTTTGTTTTGTTTTTGGGCCACATCCGGTGACGCTCAGGGGTTACTCCTGGATATGCGCCCAGGAGTCGCTCCTGGCTTGGGGGATCGAACCACGGTCACTAGGCTAGCGCTGGCAAAGCAGACACCTTACCTCTAGCGCTACCGCGCCGGCCCCAGAAAATAACACAATTTTTAAAAGTAAAAAAGCAGGTTTTATTTGGAGGTACTGAGGAAAGGAAGGGAGAGGATAAGAGAGAGTAGTGAATAACTTGCTCAAGATAGAAGTGGGGACTTCTCCAAAGGCAAAGAGAGTTCTGGTACATAACCCAGCATGAGAGTAGGGAAGTACATATCACAAGAGGGGAGATGCAGACAACATGTGCTGGGCACCACATACCCAGCAACACATGTTCACACTTAAAATCACACCTTTTTTTTTTTTTTTTTTTGGTTTTTGGGCCACACCCGGCAGTGCTCAGGGGTTACTCCTGGCTGTCTGCTCAGAAATAGCTCCTGGCAGGCACGGGGAACCATATGGGACACCGGGATTCGAACCAACCACCTTTGGTCCTGGATCGGCTGCTTGCAAGGCAAACACCGCTGTGCTATCTCTCCGGGCCCCCCAAAAATCACACCTTCTTAATGAAGCCTGACCTATCCATTTTGTTGAAAATGGCAATCTCTCCCCACATCCAGTGTTCCCAGACTCTGATGCTTTTAATACCCTTTTTAGTAAAGGGGTATTCAAAATAGGAGGGGCAGTAGGGAGCTAATAAAAAGAGAACAAGAAGCAATGAAGTGGAAGTAGTTTGCAGATTGTTTTTTAGTAAGCATGGTTAATAGTAGAGGAAATATTGAAGCTAGAGGGTGGGCTCAGGTTGAAGTATCTATGCCTCTAAGTGGGAAAAACTAGCTTGAATATTTAAATTTGTGTAGAGACTAGTAATAAATATATAACATACATATACGTTTTTTGTTTTTGTTTTTCTTTTTTTTTCTTTTCTTTTTTTCTTTTTTTTGGTTTTTGGGTCACACCTCGCAGCACTCAGGGGTTATTCCTGGCTCTATGCTCAGAAATCTGTCCTGGCAGGCTCGAGGGACCATATGGGATGCAGGGATTCGAACCACCGGCCTTCTGCAAGCAAGGCAAACGCCTTACCTCCATGCTATCTCTCCGGCCCCACATATAAGTACTTTAAGAGAATAAGATGACAGGATAGATATTAAATGGGATCGATCCTAAGATAACAGACATTCTGGAAATGAAAATGATTCCCTATGCCAAGACTTTCCTTTTCACACTTAGCAGGCTCTTACATTTTCTAACGGTAGGTGGCAGTAAAAGGCTTTTTTTCCCTCAAAATGGTGGTGGTAGGAATGGATCACCAAAATATGGGTTAGCTCCTCACAAAAAATAATGCAATTTCGACTTGAAGTAGGGTTAATTCATCTTGGATTTCATCTCTTCATTTGTTTTTTGGCCCACACCTAGCAGTGCTTAGGACTACACAAAACTTGATGTTCAGAGATTGCTTCTGGGGTGCTTTGAGGAACATCTGATTTGTGATAGGGATTGAACCTGGGGCTTGTGTGAAACATGTACTCCCACACTCTGAGATATCTTCCTGTACTACATTTTAATCCTTAAATTGTTTGAATAAAAAGAAGCATTTTAAAAGTAAATAAATAAATAAATAAATAATGAATATCTCTATCAGTTCATTAATGAGGAAATACTACTGGTATTTGAGTTACTGTAAATGGTGTTAGTTGCGCTATATTTTCATTCAGTCATTTTGCCCTTAAAGGAAAAACTAGCTCTGTCTTCCTCCTAATACAAAGTATTTTATTGTTTATTTGTTTTTGTTTTTGGGCCACACTTGATGGCGCTCAGGGGTTACTCCTGGTTCTGCACTCAGAAATTGCTCCTGGCAGGCTTATGGGACCATATGGGATGTCAGGAATCGAACCCCAACGTAAACGCCCTACCGGCTATGCTATCACTCCAGCCCTGTGTATTTTTGATTAATTTCACCACTTCAGTTCTATAGACTGCCATATGAACACATTTTGCATTTGTTTATATAAATTTCAGTCAAAGTTTTTGTTGTTGTTGTTGCTGTTGTTTTTGGGCCACATCTGGCGTCGCTCAGGGATTACTCCTGGCTATGCGTTCAGAAATCACTCCTGGCTGACACGGGGGACCATATGGGATGCCAGGATTCAAACCACCCTTGGTCCTGGATCGGCTGCTTGCAAGCCCTACCACTGCGCTATCTCTCCAGCCCCAATTTAAATCAAGTTTAATTTTGATAGATCTGTGATCATGCTTTTGAACAATATACTTAATACCATTACAAATAAAACAAAAAGTTTTGGCATCAAAAGTTAGAGATATTCGAAACAAACATTTTCACAAGTTCAGAATGGTCAAGTATAGAATATTCAGGCAGCTTTGGCAGAATCTAATGCCATCAAATATTCAGAAAAACTGCTTTGTGAAAGTAAGTTTATTTTTATTTAGTTATTTGTTTGTTTGTTTTGGGGGCCACACTCAGCGAAGCTCAAGAGTTACTCCTGGCTCTGTTCCAGAAATCACTTCTGCCGGTCTCAGGAGACTGTATGGGATGCCAGGGATAGAACCCAGGTTGGTCTTAGGTCAGCCACATGCAAAGCAAATGCCATACCCACTGTGCTATTGCTCTGGCTCCTATTTCTTTTGATTACAGTTAAAAGTTTAACTATCTCTAAGTAGAAACTGATTAGTTTTTATTTAATAATGCTTCTTCATATCCAGGGCTTGGAGTTCCTACTCTAAGGCTGGACATTTCTCAAATTATAAAATTTCATAATTTGATATCCTGAGATTGATTTGAGTCTATGTACATGAGATAAATTAATTTGCACCTTCTCTCCTGTCATTTTTAAAATTTTTAAATTTTTTTTTCGGGCCACACCCATTTGATGCTCAGGGGTTACTCCTGGCTAAGTGCTCAGAAATTGCCCCTGGCTTGGGGGGATCATATGGGACACCGGGGGATCAAACTGCAGTCTTCCTCAGCTAGCGCTTGCAAGGCAGACACCTTACCTCTAGTGCCACCTCGTCGGCCCCTCTCCTGTCATTTTTATCATCTTGTCTTCTCTCATTCATTTTGTATCTTGAGCTATATTAGAAATCTTGCATTTATGATATCAAAGGAAAAGAAAAATAGCCTTTGCTAATATTTTTGGGTTTTGTTTAAGTTAAAAATCCATGTTGATTTTTATCGACATTACCCAGGATACACTGATAAAATTATTTCAAAGTTTTTGACCAAAATGTGTGCAGAGAAGGCCTTGTAGCAAATTGCAGAACTAATTAATATGAAATCAATTTAAAATGCTAACAGGGAGGATAGCATTAGATTTCTAAAATGACATTGTATTAATTAAGCAAGAATATCTTAGAGCCAGTTTCAGAGGATAGGATGATATTTAGATCTTAAAAGATAATAGATAAATTTCAAATAGCTAATTATTCATAGGATTCATCATCCATATTGGGTCAGTTTCTTTTGTACAGTAGAGATGATGACTAGGAGGACTGGTCCATGGTACAAGCTTGCCACAAGAGACCACTATGACAGTGATAGTTGGACAAGAACTTGATGTTGAAAGGAAAGAAAGTGATATTTATGATACCTCTTCAGTAGTAATATTGCAAACTACAGTTTCTAAAAGGAAAACTAAGAAAGACAGGTGGGGGAATGCCTTCTACAGAGGCATGTAGAGGAGAGGGCAGGGGAAGGGTAGGAAGGAAACTTGGGACAATGGTGATGGGAAACATGACTGGTGAAGGGTGTTGTACATTGTATGACTGAAACAATCATAAACAACTTTGTGACTGTGGGGAATAAAACTGTATTATGACAACCGTGTAAAGCATGGTGTTTAAATAAAGTCATCTTTAAAGTTTAAAAATATTTTTCTCTAATATCAATGCCAGATCTCACAAACTATTAAAGCATGTTCTCGGTATTTTCTACACAATGAGTGGGTATTTTTTTTTTTTTTTTTTTTTTTTTTTTAAATTAGTATCTTTATTTAAGCATCATGATTACAAACATGTTCGTAGTTGGGTTTCAATTATAAAAACAGACATCTCCCTTTACCAGTAAAAATACCACCACCAATACCTCCAATCTCCCTTCTCCCCAACACCCTGCCTACTTTAGAAACAAGCATTCTATTTCTCTCACTCATTATCATTGTCATAGATTCTTCATTTTGATGCAGTTTAATCACTCAAAAGTCATGACGGGTTAACAAGACTGATGCTATCAGAAAACGTTTTGTCTGTTGTCTAGAAAATATTTCCACTCTATTTTATCAGTTTAGTTAGGGATAATTAATATAAATGAAAATGACAAATGCATTTATTGGGGAGAATAATTTTCACAAGTGTAACTTTTTAAAAATGAAAGAACACACCAACTATCATGCTAGTATTTTTCTCATATATTCCTCTTACTAACCAATAACACATAGTATATGACAAGTTCTAGCTAACTTATGTTAGAACATCTCTATTTTATTCTGTGGAACAGTATTCTATTTTATAGCATGTTTCCTAAGCCTGGTATTTTTTATGGCACTTGCTTGCATTCAAAGATCTGACTATATTGTTCAACTGTATAACTAAATAATTCACATTTCAGTTCTCTAAGTTTTAAAAAGTGTTCCAATTTCTTTCTCACATTACTTAGGACAATTTTACTTTGAAATTTATAGTCATCATATTTACTCTTTGGATAGACAGTGTACTTCCTGTATTTTCTAACAAACTTTTAATTGAAACACTATAGCACTGGCTTTCTAAATTTCTAAACATTGCTGTCTGAATATTTTCTATTATTCTTTTTCAGAATTCCAAAAGACATATATTTTATTCTGTTCCCTTTTCAAAATATCTTCTGGAGCTTGATTCTAATTATTACTCCTTTTTATTTGCTGAGATAAATTAATTTCAACAAGGAGTAATTTTTCTTGCTATAACCTTCATATATAACACAATGAGTGGGTATTAACTAGTGCTAGTACAAAAGCTATAATTATCTTCTTGGAGGTAGAAATCAAATACTCCAGCAACCTTATCTGATCTTGATGAAGTATTTGGTAGTCAGAGTCAGATTTTTCAGGAAATCAGAGATCCTGGCTGGAAATCCTAATTCTGTCCTTTACTAAAATGATACTTTTCCAAAAAAGTTAAATATAATGCTATCTGCAAAAGTACTTGTCACCAATTCACGTGCAAAACATATTCATCTCTGTGGCTGAAGTGATAGTGTAGCAGGTAGGGTACTTGCTTTGCACATAGCTGACCCATCTGGGTTGGATCCCTGGTATCCCATATGGTCCCTCAATGCTACCAGAAGTGATCACTAAGTGCAGAGTCAGGAGTAAGCTAAATGTTACTGAGCACAGCTGAGTGTTACTCCCCCAAACCTCCAAACATTATTCTCTAAGGCTGGAGAACAACAACGCTGTATTGGTTAGCTACTGTTGCCCAGTGGCCCCGCAAATCTCAGGGTTCATTACTTCTCCACAAGTGGGCTGGGGTGACAGTTGTAAACAGCGAGTTGGCCTTAGTGACTCTGAGTAGTTTATCTTGTACTGGGGCTGACACCGAGGGGAGAGCACCACTCTGGCAAATCTTTATTGCTGAGGCAGGAGCACAGGAAAGCTGAGCAAACACTCCAAGGCATCTTAAGGTCAGGTCTTGGAGAGATGTTATTTTTTTTCACAGCCAGTGTCCATGTTACAGTGAAATATAGACCACTCTTGCTTCTTACTGTGTTCTAAATTGATTGGCTAACCCATATGAATCAAGCTTTTTTTTAATATGATAAAATCAGAAGACATGCCATCCTTTGATATGCGTAAAACCCAAGATCACTAATTACAGAAGACAGACTTTGACAACCTCGACTGGCAGAACTTTTCTGGGTCCAATAAGAAAGACCCTAGCCTAGGCTTCGGCCTAGGATTTGTACAGTAACCAAGATCCCTAATTCCAGAGGTCTGACTTTGACAACTACAACTGAGCAGAACTTCTGGAACCATAAGGAAAGACTCTATCCTAGGATTCGACCTAAGATCTGTGCAAAAAATAAGATCACTAATTACAGAAGACTTATTACAACAAATATGAGGGAACAGATCTTCTAGAACCATAGTGAAAGACTCTATCCTAGACTTTGTCCTATGACCTGTTGAAATACCAAGATCTCTAGCTAAAGAGGACTGATTTCTGGCACCATAAAAAGACTTTGGGGATTGATAACGAGCGTGTATGGAGCTGTAGTTGCTCCCATGACAGTATGCTTCAACGGTGGAGAAGCTCTGCATCTCCTCGGCAAAGGGAATTCCCTTTCTAACTTCCTCAATACTTACCATGCCTATGCAAAAACAACAACAACAAAACCCCCAACAACAACAAATAACAAACCTCAAAACAAAACAAAACAAAACAAAAAACCCCACAAAGCCCTTCATTTTTTCTTTCATTTTTCCCTTTTTATTTTTCCTTTTTTTCTTCCTTCCTTCCTTTAAATTGATATTTATAGCCTCTAGATTCCTCCCAGTTTTTTTTCTTTCTTTCTTTTTTTTTTTCCCAACAGAACTATAGAACTTGAATCATCTTGTTCTCCCTCATAAATTGAGGGGGGGAAAATGGATGGTACCAAGAGCAATCAGTTGTATGAACATTGAATGGAAATAAAAAATGATCAGACTTAAGCACCAAACCCAAAGTCATTGACACCAGAATTGATACCCAATCTACAGCAAGCTATACACAAAGGAGACCTCTTACACTAGCAGTTCAAGGGGCAAAGGGGGAAGGTATAGGATGCATGCTGGGAACAGGGGTGGAGGGAGGACAACACTGGTGGCGGGAATGGCTCTTATTCATTGTCACTATGTACCTTGAATATTACTGTGAAAGACTGGTAATTCACTTTGATCACAATAAAATATTAAAAAATATATAGTATTTGAAATTTCCTGTCTTTGTGACCTCTGGAATAGTTTGCCTGATGATATATTGAGGGGCTATGATACCATCATAATAATATCCTACATCATATTATGCTTTGTGAGTTTTTTCCAGAGAGCTGCCAGGTAGGCATACAAGGGAATCTAGGAATTGCAAGAGGGAGATTGAAGTAATGTATCAGAAATTCTAATTACTTCTCTTTTGTTTGTTTGTTTTTGGGCCACAACTGCAAGCTGAAGTGTTACTTCTGACTCTGTATTCAGGAATTACTTATTCCTGGCAGTATTTGGGGAACCATATGGGATATCAGGGATTGAACCTGGGTCAGCCTCATGCAAGGCAAGAACCTTATCAGCTGTACTATTCTCTGGCCTTGAACTTTAAGTACTTCTTATTCTCTTCCTCTTCCTCCTCTCTTCTTTCTTTCCCCTGCTTTTGGTTTTGGACCACACCTGGTGGTGTTTAGGGCTTACTCCTGTCTCTATGGTCAGGTAGTACTGGGGAACTATATGCAGTGTAGGGATCAAATCTGTGTCCGCCACATGCAAGGCAAGTGCCTTACCTGCTGTACTTCTCTCTTTTCCTTTTGCCCAACTAACTCCTTTATGGTAAGAAAGGACTGCATGAGCAGAAGGCAATAAGGAGTTTAGAAGATCAAGTTCTCATGTATCTTTGAAGGAGTTGTGGTTCTGAATTGGATTAATTATTTCTATTATTAATTATTCCTATTACTGTTGCATTTTAATTCACAGTAGTTTATTGCAAGCTTGTATAATGGATAAAAATCCATTATGTTAAGACCTACTTCAATTTTTGGAATACTCTCACCACTTTAGGATTAACCCAACACACATAACTAACTCGTAGTTGGTTTTTTCCTTTTATGTGGCAGTATAGAATCTTTATGCTTCAATATATTAGAAGTGTATAAATATCTTGAAAATCAAATTGTTTGAGTATTTTCCTATTCTATTTGAGTGTATTCTTTTTTTTTTTTTTTGGTTTTTGGGCCACACCCAGCGATGCTCAGGGGTTACTCCTGGCTGTCTGCTCAGAAATAGCTCCTGGCAGGCACGGGGGACCATATGGGACACCGGGATTCGAACCAACCACCTTTGGTCCTGGATCGGCTGCTTGCAAGGCAAACGCCGCTGTGCTATCTCTCCGGGCCCAGAAGATTTTTTTTTTTGCCACACCCGGCGATGCTCAGGGGTTACTCCTGGCTGTTTGCTCAGAAATAGCTCCTGGCAGGCACGGGGGACCATATGGGACACCGGGATTCGAACCAACTACCTTTAGTCCTGGATCGGCTGCTTGCAAGACAAACGCCGCTGTGCTATCTCTCTGGGCCCTTGAGTGTTTCTTATTTAAAGTTTCATTTAGCAAATGACTTGTAAGTAGACTCAAACCACTGGTTTGTTTCAAAAAAACAAAAACAAAACAAAAACTTGAAATATGAAAAACACTTGTCATGCTTAGTAGTGGTTTGAGTGATGGGCATCTATTTTTGCATGGTGGGAATAATATTATAATATAATGTAATATGATATAATATAATAATAAAGGCAAAGAGCTGGAGTGACAGCACAGCAGGAGGGCATTAGTCTCACACACAGGACAGATCTCGGTTTGATCTCTGGTATTCCATATGGTCTCTCCCGAGCCTGCCAGAAGTGATTTCTGAGTGCTGCTGGGTGTGGCCTCCAAAACCACCTAAAATAATAGTAAAAAATAAAGGCAGAGCCACTCAAATTTAGGATCCCCTTGAGTGTGCCCAAGGCTTGGTCTACACAGGATCAAATAAGGCAATTGCCTTGCATGCGGCTGACCCAGGTTTGATTTCTGGCATCCTATATGATCCCCAAGTCCACCAATACTGATTTGCCAGGAATAGTGCAGAGCCAGGAGTAATCCCTGAGTTCTACTGGGTATGACCCCAAAACCAACAAACAAAATACAAAAAATGCAAAAACAAAACAAAACAAAAAACCCTCTGCTCCGTGGGATGTTAATTTTGCTATGGATGGAATGGAAATGTCACTTCCCAAAATTCTTCTCTTTCCTTCAGTCACATGCATAGTAAATTTGAGGACTATTAGCTGCTCCATATTTCCATACATTAGCTATGCCCTTTTATCTCTGTATGTTCATAGCAATATACTAAGTAGTCTTACTATTATTTTAAAATTTGCCCCCTGATGTATATATAAACTATAGTTTGCTTTTCTCATTCAACACTATCATTACAATACCTAAGCAGATATTTAGTCCTGACATGTTCATTGTAGCTGACCTACATGAACTATGAGCTCATTGTAATTTTGTCTGGGAAGTCATCATTGGGTGACAAAGTCATAGTTCGTCTCTTTATATCCCCAGAGAGGGACATGTGTACAATGCTGATTACCTACTAGGCACAGATCAAATGTGTTGTAAATCCTCATCTCTTGGTAACAGGATGGCATTGATATGATCCTTCCTTATTTAGCTGAGAACATGCGAAAGAGCTGATTGCTGACTGGATTTGAATGCAGCCTCCTTGTATGAAGAAGGGCTCTCTGACTCACCAGATCAGTCATAGTCATTTAATCAGTGAGCCATCATTTCTTGAACTATATAGCATGGGGTGCTATAACTACTCTCATGATTGATTACTAGGAAATTCATGCATTGAGCCAACCTCGTTGAGTTCCCAAAGGTCCTCTTCTCCAGTGTCTTGTAGTGCCATCCCTGAAAAAACTTAACTCCTTGGCAAGTTGCAAAAGCACAGCTTTATGTGCACTTTTATGTGGCTACTATGATATTCCCTTTGTTTTTTGTTTGTTTGTTTGTTTGTTTGTTTGTAGGAAGGACTCACTCAATGGCACTTAGGGCTTAGTTCTAGCTCTCCTCTCAGGGATCACTTCTGGAAGGGCTTGAGGAACCATATGGGGTGCTGGGAATTAAACATAGGCCAGTTGTCTGCAAGACAAGTGCCCTGGCCATTGTACTCTCTCTTCTGTTCCTGATATTACCTTTCTGAAGGAAGTATTTCCAAACCTCTAGGTAAATTGACACTTTTGGGGGTGGGGTTGGGCCACACCCAGTGACACAGGGTTTATTTCTGGCTATGTGCTCAGAAATTGCTCCTGGCTTGGGGAACCATATAAGATGCTGGGAGATTGAACCGCAGTCCGTCCTAGGTTAGTGTGTGTAAGGCAAATGCTCTACTGCTTGTACCACAGCTCTGGCCCCCCAAATTGACACTTTTTATTACAAGAAATCAATAGGGGCCAGGAGAAAGCTTAGTGGCTAATGTGCAATTGAGCATGAAAGAGTATGTTTGATCCTTGGTGCTGTCAAATATGTGTGATCTAGTAGCTCAGTTGTTTGAGTTCTTCGTTTTGTTTGGTTTTGTGGACACATCTTGATGTGTTCAGTGCTTACTCCTGACTTTGTGCTCAGGGATCAGTCCTGGAGGGGCTCAGGGAACCATATGGGGTACAGGGATTGATCCCAGGTCATCTGTATGCAAGGCAAGTGCCTTACCTATGTACTGTACCTGGGACCTACCTTTGGAGTCTTTGTGACTCCAAAACCACACTACTCTGCATGTGTTTGTCTCCTAAATACTTCTTGTATTGCTCCCTGTCTGCTAGAGGTATGATTCTTTTTACTTGCGTTTTCTTATTCCTGTGGGATTAAAACAACACCACAAACCTAAAACAAGACACCCAGTATGGATGCGTGCTTCGAGGGCAGCAGGGTAAGTTAAGATGAACTACCAAAAGATTTAATCAGGAAATGGTTCGTTTCAGAGCAACATTTGCACAAAGCACTGACTTTATCAGCCACAACTGTTTCATTTAAGCTGCTCCAGGGACTGGCTACAATTTGTTGAAGTTTAATTTAACATAGAAGCAAAACCAATCAACCATAATAAACATGTAAAAGCTACTATTACATGTCAGCTTTTCCAAGTGACTTGGAGAGAGAAATCAGAGAACCTGTGTGCATGCCCACCTGTTCAAGGGTGTTACAGGCCACTTATCTTCCAGGAACATTCCGTCCCGCCTTCTGCAAACAGTGGGCCTTGGGAGTGAACTAAATTGACTAGTATTACCTTCCTGCTTCAGAGGCCACTTCTTTCTATTTCAAGCTGCTCTTTCATTGCTACTGAGACGTGGCCCTCCTCTAGTTTTAATGATCACAATTAAACCAGCGGCCAGCTGATGCTGCCCGAAGATGCCTTTAGAGCACCTAGGTGCTCTCAGCGTTTTAAATGGCTAAAAGTATAAATCAAAATGTGCTTCAGGAGCTCCTACTAGCTTTCTTTTCTTCTTCTTAACATGGGGTGGGGCAAATGAGAGCCCTTTGACTCCTAGATTTCTTGCTTTGAAGACCTGGCAGGTTAGTGGTATTAAGTAGGAGACAATCGGGATTCAAATCCAGTCATTTAGCCCTTCTCCCTTGTTGACAAGTTAGTTTGAACTGAACTAGCTTACAAGGTCATGAGGAATACACATCTACAGAATGACACTGCAAGCATGTGTGACTGAGGGGTGGAGACGGCAACTACAGAGGAAAGTGGGGCTGGAGAGATAGCACAGTGGTAGGGCATTTGCCTTACACGCGGCCGGCCCAGGATAGACCTGGGTTCGATCCCTGCATCCCATATGGTCCCCTGAGCCTGCCAGGAGTGATTTCTGAGCACAGAGTCAGGAGTAATCCCTGAGGACCACCGGGTGTGGGCCCAAAACCAAACCAAACCAAACCAAAAAAACAAAACCAAAAAAAAAAAAAAAAAAAAAAACCAAAATTACAGATGAAAGGGACCTGGGAAGTAGGAAGTCAACTCTTTTGCTTATACCTGAACTATGCAAGTGAACCATCAACAAACAGTGGTTTTACCCCTCTTTCCATGTTTATGTTTTCTTTAAATGAATGTGCCAAATGGAGGCGCTTGTGATAAGCCTGCCAAAATTTTATATCTAACCTGTGGTTTCATCTCTTCACTGTCATCTGCTCAGCACCTCCCAAAACGTAGTCCTAACTGATCAGCATGGAATTTCCTGTCAGCAACAACAACGCCCATCTCTTTTCCATTCCCCCCAAAGAAGATGAAGTTATCTGTTACAAGATCTTTTCCCATTTTTCGTAGGTAGATTACCTCTTCCCTCATCTTGCTCTTTCTGCCTATAAAAACCCTTTTTGGGGATATAGCTTTTCAGAGCATCTTTGGAGAAAGGGACGGGATACTAAAGAGAGACTTACCTGCCTGATTCTTGAATAAATTCAATTGTTCCTTTATTTTTTATTTATTTATTTATTTATTTATTTATTTATTTATTTATTTATTTATTTATTTTGGTTTTTCGGGCCACACCTGTTTGATGCTCAGGGGTTACACTTGGCTAAGCACTCAGAAATTGCCCCTGGCTTGGGGGGACCATATGGGACGCGGGGGGATCGAACCGCGGTCCTTCCTTGGCTAGCACTTGCAAGGCAGACACCTTAGCTCTAGCGCCATTTCGCTGGCCCCTCAATTGTTCCTTTAAAATAAACTTGGTTGGATTTTTTTTGGGGGGGGGTCACACCCAGCAGCGCTCAGGAGTTACTCCTGGCTCTAAGCTCAGAAATCGCTCCTGGCAGGCTCGGGGGACAATATGGGATGCTGGGATTTGAACCACTGTCCTTCTGCATGCAAGGCAAATGCCCTACCTCCATGCTATCTCTCCAACCCCCAATTTTTTTTTTAAGAGTTACTCTTCCACAGGGTCTTCTGAGGGTTCATTCACACCAGCTTTTTTTTTTTTTTTTTTTGGTTTTTGGGCCACACCCGTTTGACGCTCAGGGGTTACTCCTGGCTATGTGCTCAGAAATCGCCCCTGGCTTGGGGGGACCATATGGGACGCCGGGGGATCGAACCGCGGTCCTTCCTTGGCTAGCGCTTGCAAGGCAGACACCTTACCTCCAGCGCCACCTACCCGGCCCCATCACACCAGCTTTTAAAGATCTCCTAAGGGATCTGGAGAGACAGGACAGTGGTTAAAGCACTTATTTGCCTTGCACCTGACCTATTTTCAATCTTTAACACTATATATAGTCCCATATGAACCTCTCTGAGAATGATCCTTTAGCACAGAGTCAGGAATAAGCCCTGAATGCAGCCACGTGTGACTCCAAAAAGAACTTTATAACAAATGAAAAATAAAAATAAAGAGCCCTTAAGTAGGGACCACAGAAATAGCTGAAAGAATTGCATATACTCTGTTTATAGGAGGCCTGGGTTCCTTTCCTATTCCCCAGGATTATTTGGTCTTCTGAACAGGGAAAATTCTTGATCAGCTAGGAGTAAATTCTGAGCATCACTGGGTGTGGCTCAAGAAGCAAAAAAGGAAAAGAGGATCCCCTCCCTTGAAAAAGCAGTGTCCCGGAGATATAGCACAGGGGTGTTTGCCTTGCAAGCAGCCGATCCAAGACCTAAGGTGGTTGGTTTGAATCCCGGTGTCCCATATGGTCCCCCTTGCCTGCCAGGAGCTATTTCTGAGCAGACAGCCAGGAGTAACTCCTGAGCACCGCTGGGTTTGGCCCAAAAACAAAAACAAAAACAAAAAAAAAGAAAAGAAAAAGCAGTGTCAAAAATGGGTCAATAGTAATTAATAGCTTTGTCTCACTGACTTGGACCATATTTATAGCATGTCTATTATATGTCAAGTAAAGTTTAAACCAGTCCTTATGGAATTACACTGTGTGTATGTGTAATTATATAGACAACTGAGAAATTGTAATACTAATAAGTGCTGTAAGGAGAGCTACCCTATGTTGTTAGAACCTATGAATAGAGTGGTTGAGGAAAGGTTTCAATCTGTAAGGGATAATTGAGTTGAAATCCAAAAACGAAGAATCATAACAAAGAAGAACTTTAGGAGTGTGCTAAGCAACAGAAGCAGCAGTTGGTGCAAAGACCTTTTGGCTACAGACAACAGCAATAGTGAGGAATAAGGCCAGTGAAGACAGACACAGGGCTTTGAGGAGAGTGAGATAGGAAAATGACTTTGGACAGACAGGAGGGACTAGAGTGGATAGGGCCGGGTGACAACTCTGTGTCACTAGGAAATCTTTGGTAGGTGGCTATCAAAACCCAAGAATTTGCTTAATTACCATGCACCAGCTTGAATGTTTTCTAAGTTTGTAGATTATATTTTAGCTATGACAGAATCAAGTAGAAGTTTTTTTGTTGGAAATGGGATGGGATGTTGGTTTTGGCCAGTGGGTGTTGACATTGTTCATCTATTATATCTTAGAAATGCAGAAATGAGAAGATATCAGTTCTGGGGATAGTAGTGTATGTGTTCACTGATGATGCAGTAACACCATATGCCTAAAATATTAATGCAAACAATTATAAATCATGATGACTCTATTAACAAAATCTGCCAGGAATCTGGTGATTTCTTTCTATTCCAAAGACCCAAAAAAATAGATCCTTAAATAAAGTCTACTGCCATAACTCATGGTCTTTGGTCAAAATATTCACTATTATCAGTCTTACTATTTTCACCTCAAACCTGAAGAGACAGCTGGAAAAAAATTCCTTTTTAACCTTGGATCTGCTCCTTTACTGTGCTCCCTAGGAAGGAAGCTGATGGCAATTGAGATTCACTGTTGAATAAGGGAGGGGGGGATGCTGAATGAGGGACTGGAACTTAGAATCAGAGGTAAGACCTTTGGAATAATGCTGCAGGAATCCCAGCAGGAAGCAGCTCTGTGATCATCCTGGGATGCTGCATGTCAAACTGTGAGAAGAATGGTTGGCCTGGGGCTGAGAGCAGAGGGATCAGTAGGGGATCTGCAAAAACCAACTGCAGTTTAAAAGAGGCCTGAGAACCATTGGCTTCAGTGTTACCTTCTTTCTGGGCACCTTGGGATATTGAGGCTGCTAGACAGATGTGCTGTCTTCTCTAGAGGCCTTGCCCGAGAACCCTCCTCTCTATTCACTGCTGAGAATCAGTGACTGAGGGGATACCACCTGCCTCTTTTACAGAGCAATTAAGCCAAGTGGGAAATCCTGGTAGGAGTTTCCCTTCCCAAAATTTGACAGCCTGGGACTCCAATAGTTTAGTCACTAGAAACCAACCATCTGCCTGCTACTGAAAGCCACTTTCCTATCCAGATGGCTGTGGTTTCCTTTTGTTGTTGTTTTTGAGGAGGACCATATCCAGCAATGCTCAGGGGACCTGGCAGTGATCAGGAACCCTCTGGGATGCTAGGGATCAAACCCAGGTAAACCACATGCAAGGCAATGCCCTACTCCATGTATTATTTCTCAGACCCAGTTGTAAATATTTTTGATAGTTGTTTTTGGGCCATATCCAGCGATGTTCAGGTGTTACTCCCGACTCTACACTCAGGAATTATTCCTGGCAGTGTTTGGGATTATATAGGATGCCAGGGATCAAACCCAGGTTGATCACTTGCAAGGCAAGTGCCCTACCATTGTACTATGGTTCTGGCCCCTGTAAGTAATTCTTACTTCAAAATGTTGCCAAATATACTCTTAGATACCCTACAAATAACATTATATATTCCTAAAGTGGAGTAAAACATGCAAAATACCAAAAAAAAAATCTTGACTGTTAGTCACAAAATTCAATGTTTTATTGAAGAATAACATACATACAGAAAGGAGCACAGACTGTCAATGTATAGCTTTATAAGTTTCTACAAACTGGACAAAACCAGGGAAGCAGCCATGTGATGAACTAGGAGTCCCTTAAACTCTCTTTGTGCCCCTCCTAGCTATCAGTCCTTCCATAATAGATGATGCCCTAACTCGCTACACTATAGACACTCACTGGGTTTCACACCCCATCCAAACACTCTCATAGCAGAGATGGCCATTTGTCATTGAGGTCAATCCTAAACTGTAGCGTGCAGCTGCAGGTCATCCATCCTCACTGCTGGACAGGCTTCCACAGCATCAGTGAGAACTCACCATCATTTGTTTAGCAACTCAACATAGGCATTTGGGTACGCTCCATTTTGCAGTTCCAATTTCTCTTAACACACAAGTATATTCCTTTTGCTGTACAGATAGATACACATTTCTGTTGGGCAAGTACCCTTGAGTAGAATTATTAAGTTGCACAATGATTTCATAGAAGAATAAGGAACTTAGTAAGTGAAACTTGAGGTACAAGGATGGAAAGATGGAAAGATGCCAGCAAGAAGGTCTAGGGGGACTGGAGTGATAGCACAGCAGTAGGGCGCTTGCCTTGCACGCAGATGACCTGGGATGAACCCAGGTTTGATCCCCAGCATCCCATATGGTCTCCTGAGCCTGCCAGGATCGATTTCTCAGTGCAGAGGCAGGAGCAACCTCTGAGCACTGCCAGGTGTGGCCCCCAAACAAAAACAAATAAACAAAAAAAAAAAAAAAAGAAGGTTTAGGAAGATGGATGGGGGCTCAGAGAAGCCGAAAGAAGAACAGAGAAGAAATTATCTGCTCAGGACCTGCTGTCTAGGAACATCAGAGGCACACATTGTCCCTGCTGGTCCAACATAATTCCCTTGCATTCCCACTTCTCATGCTTAATGGTGCTGGAGGGGGGAGGGGGACTCATTGGAGAAACAGGGAAGACCTCCATGTCAGTGTCCACAAAGGGATGAGGGCACTATACCCCACTAAATGGATATGGAAGGGTGCGCACCCTCTTATAGGAAAGGGGGTCAGATGCTGGAAATACAAAATGACAACTGTCCACCCCAGCTGTTTCCATTTCATGCTGCTTCAGATGACAGCTAAGACAGAGTAGGTCTCGGTACCATGTCAGCACTGCATACATGTGCAGGAGATGTCGAGATTACCAACCAGAAGGGGCAAAGTGCATGAAGAGTGGGGAGGAAGAGGTGCAGCAAATGGACCAAAACACTCCTTATAGAGGACTGTAAGGAACAGAGTAGAAGGAGAAGGGTGTGTGTGTGTATGTGAGGTGGAATAGGGAGGGGAAAAGTGAAAGCCAAAACTCAGGAGGCAAAATTTGGTGGGAGGTAGGTAGGACATTCTTTTCTTGCCCCGATTTTGTCCATCTCTGTGTTCTCTCTTTCTTAGCTGTTGTCCTGTACTTTGATGGATTGTGCTGTGCTCTGTTAGGTTAATGGGGTTGACACACACAGTACTGTAGAAGAAAGAGAGCCTGATCATAAACCCAAAGGAAAAAGGTTTTTAAGTCTGCTGATCCGCACACAGCACAAAATTCCACTTTCACTGGAGCACACAGCTTCCTAACATCATTGCTATTGTATGGGTGTGTTAATGAAACCAAGGCCAGGCTTCAACAAAAGGAGCAAAGAATAAAAATGCACTAAAAGCATTCACAAGGGAAGCAAGTCATTAGTTGACCTGAAAGTTATGTTTGCCTCCTTCTAAGCCATTTTACATGATCCCTCCAAATGAACCATAGTATCTTTGAAGTCAGAATTCCTCCCTCTAGCCTCCCCATGGCATTTAGTGCATTTATTTGTTTGAATGGTAATCAGAGCTTTCATCTCAGCAGCGTCTCTCTCTGTCCTAGAAAGAAAGGCAGGAGTAATTACCATTATCCCCAATTTGCAGGTTAGAACATTTCAAGCATACAATGGCTTGCCCTATATTACCCAGCAAGCCACTGGCAGAGGCATGGAGAGGGGCTGTCTGCAAACAAATAGAACAGAAGAAACTTAGACAAAGTCTGGTTTTGGGCGGGGGTGGTTTGCAGATGTGTTTGGACAACCTACAGCTATGTAGCTTCCTGTGAGGAATTCTTTCTAGCACCTTCTACCAGTGGCCAGAACAGTACAGGCCCACCAGACCCTGAGCTGGCAAAAATGGGAAGAAAAATGAGCTTTTGAGTTGGCTGCAGCCATGGCTGGGCATGTGAGGTTCAGGTGACTTCAGTGTCTACCTACCCACAAATAGATAGTTCTGGGGTTCAGTGATGGCTCTGGGGTCTACCTGCCTGCACTCAAGTTCCAGCTTCTTTTTTTGTGTGTGTGTGGTTTTTGGCTCACACCCGGCAGTGCTCAGGGGTTACTCCTGGCTCCATGCTCAGAAATTGCTCCTGGCAGGCACAGGGGACCATATGGGACGCTGGGATTCGAACTGATGACCTTCTGCATGAAAGGCAAATGCCTTACATCCATGCTATCTCTCTGGCCCCTCGTTCCAGTTTCTGACACATTACAGTCTTGGGGAAAACAACAACAACAACAACAGCAACAATATAAAGGCTATGCCTCTGTTTTCTTCTCTTAAAACATACTGTCATGGCTCTGCTTTAATTTTGGAGGATTAAGTAAGCAAATGCATATCAATGCTCGGATCCTTGGGTGGTACAAAGTGAGATGTCCCTCTTCTGACTTACTCCTTTGGGGCAATGGTGACACCCCACAAGACTCATACTTCAGTACAGGGAAGAGTCAGAAGGAAAGGGAGCAGGAAGAAGTGGCATATGGGAGTGATAAGGTTGTCCCTACATGGCCAGTGGAAGCAGGTGGCTGTCACAGTGATTGGGGGATAGTCTTGCTATGCTATCCATCTGCATCTACATTTGTAGAGGCCTCTGTAGTGGTCACTCACAGTCAGTGGGAAATGGGTTTGGTTCTCCTGTCAAGGGTCTGGAGCATAGAAACCCTGGCTCCCAAGAATCCATATGTTAGGCAAGCCAGAGTTGGGGTTTGTTTGTATTTTCCTTTTACAAAGGATGCTGAAAAAGCAAAAATCAGAGGACTTTCAAAATTTTCTCCAAAAAGGGCAATGACCCTTGCTTTTCTGTGGGTCAGAATTCTCTTATTTCTCTTAATATTCTCTTAATTCACATGAATTATTGTGATCAGGGGAATTCCCAGGTACAAATTTTCTTTTTCGATGGCATTTCACAGAAAGTGTTAACTGGAATGCTTTTAAACTCGGGGGTTGAAATTTAAACATTGTAAGCCCTTAAATCCATACTTAGGTTTTACTTGGCACATTTGTTATCTGACTACAAAGAGGTTTATTTCCTTTGCTAAGAATGAAACCGACATGAAAAAAGATAAAGAAAAAATGAAATCAAACGCTGGAAGAAAAATCCTGGAGAAGAGAGGAGTCCAGCCCCAGCACTCTCTGGATTGGGGCTGGGAAGGCGAGGAATGGGGGTTGATGGCAGGAGTCAGGAGCATGCACAGTGATACCAGGGATTCTACTGACACAAAAGGAGGCTTTCCAGTGGTGAAGGGCTTCAGAGGATGGTACAGAAGAACTTCTTCTCACGGAAGGGGTTTTCTGATGCTGGCACTGGTATGATGAGAGGGTCTTCCCGCACATGAGCTTCACAGTATGCAAGGAGGTCTGCAGCTGCCTGAGAGACCTGTGGGGAATACAGCACAGGCTTCAGGTTAAAGAATACAGGGCAGTTTAAAGTTGGGGAAAGTGATGCTTCCCATCTTCTTAGAAAAACTGAGGGTTGCTTTTCAGGGGTCCTCAAACTTTTTAAACAGGGGGCCAGTTCACTGTCCTTCAGACTGTTGGAGGGCCAGATTATAGTAAAAACAAAAATTATGAACAAATTTCTATGCACACTGCATATATCTTATTTAGAAGTGAAGAAACAAAATGAGAATAAATGCAATATGTGGCCCGCGGGCCATAGTTTGAAGACCCCTGCTAGATACATGTGGGTGTTAGCATGGTATTGAAATAAAGACAGACCCTAAGATCAATGGAATAGACCTGTGCATTCAGAGAATGTTCCCCAGAACATACAATCAATTAATCCTTGCTAAAGGGAGCAAGAAATGCAAACTGGAGTAAAGAAAGCCTCTTCAACAAGTGATGTTGGGATAACTAGTCAGCCACATGCAAAAAAGCAAACTTGAACCTCTATCTAACACCATGCAAAGGCCAAATCCAAAAGGATTAAAGACCTTGATATCAGACCCAAAACCGTAAGATATATAGGTAAGTAAAACACTCCATGATATCATTAAGACTAAAGGCATCTTCAAGAAGGAAATACCACTATCCAAACAAGTGGTAGTAGAAATAAACAAATGGGACTATATTAAACTGAGAAGCTTCTGCACCTTAAAGGAACTAGGATACAAAGGCCACCCACAGAATAGGAGAAACTATTCACCCAAGACCCATCAGATAAGAGGCTAATATCTAAGATATACAAGGTACTGACAGACTTAACAAGAAAAAACCAGCTAACCTCATCAAAAAGTAGGGAGATGAACAGATACTTTTTCAAAGAATAAATATAAATGGCCAAAAGGCACATGAAAAAATGCTTAACATCACTAATCATCAGAGAAATACAAATCAAAACACCATCTCACGCCACAGAGAATGGCACATATCACAAAGGACAAGAACAATCAGTGCTGGTGGGGATGTGGAGAGAAAGGAATTCTCATTCACTACTGGTGGGAAGGCTCTCTAGTCCAGCCTTTCTGGAAAACAATATGGAGACTCCTTAAAAAATTGGAAATTGAGCTCCCATATGATCCAGCCATATCTCTCCTAGAGATATACCCTAGGAACACAAAAATACAATACAAAAATACCTTCCCCACACTTATATTCATTGCAACACTATTTACAATAGCCATACTCTGGAAACAACCAAGATGCCTTTCAACAGATGAATGGCTAAAGAAACTTGTGGTATATATACACAATGGAATATTATGCAGCCATCAGAAGAGATGAAGTCATGAAATTTTCCTCTACATGGTTGGACATGGAAACTATAATGCTGAGTAAAATAAGTCCGAGGAAGAGAGATAGACACAGAATAGTCTCACCCATCAATGAATTTTAAGAAAAATAAAAGACATTATTGTAATAATGCCCAGAGACAATGGAGATGAGGGCCAGAAACACTGGCTCACGATATGAAGCTCACCACAAAGAGTGATAAGTGCAGTTAGAGAAATAACTATACTGACAACTATCATGACAATGATAGTGAGTGAGATGAATAGAATGCCCATCTCCAGTATAGGAGAAGGGGAAGGAGAAAGATGGGGCACTGGTAGTGGGAACGTTGCACTGGTGAAGGCAGGGTGTTCTTTCTTTATGACTTAAACCCAACTACAAACATGTTTGTAATCTCAGTGCTTAAATAAAGATATTATTATTTAGTAAAAAAAAAAAAAGAGTGCTGAGCTCGGAGGGACGACAGGAGATGAGCAGTTTGCTGGCAGTTGGCTGTGCACACACAGGACCATTCTCAAGCTCAGGGGTGGTGGTGGTGTGAAGAAGGCTTTGTGTGAATGGTGTGAACCCACAGACAATGCCGTGGAGGAAGAAAGCTGCCCCCGTGTTCAAAGAGGAATAAGAGGCCCAGACATCCTCCTCCACTCCAGGCTGAGTTGCTGAGTGAGGCTTCATGCCAATACTCTCAGTTACTCTGCTCAAGTATTCCAGATAAATAAAACTGAATCCTGAGTTGGCCAAAGCAGCAGAACTATACTCACTATCATTAGAATAGCTACTATTATTGGTTATTCTTTTTTTTTTTTTTTGGTTATTCTTATTTTTTTTTTTTTTGAGAGTTTTGTTTTCAGGCCACACCTGGCAGTGTTCAGGAGTTATTCCTCATTTTGCACTCAGGAATTACTCCTGGCTGTGCTCCAGGGACCATATGGAATGTTGGAGACTGAATCTGGGTCGGCCTCATTTAAGGCAAATGCTCTACTTGCTGTACTATTGCTCTAGCCCCTCTAAACTATATATGTATTTTTTACTTTTATTTTATTTTATTGAAATAATTGTGATTTACGAAGTTTTTCATAGTTGGGTTTCAGGCATACAGTGAATCAGGGCCAATCCCTCCACCAGTATTGACCTCCCTCTACCAATGTTCCTAGAGTGTATCTCAAGCCACCACCCTTTGCCTCTCAGCCTGCCAGTCTAACAGGCCCATTAAAAGTTTAGATTGTTAGAGCTCTAAACTAAATTTTCAGGCATGCATATTCTACCCTGAAACAATCACTCTCCCTATTAGAGCTGTTATGTCTGATTAAATAGCTCTTTCTTCCCCATTTCCTCACAGGCCTGAAGACTGAAGACTGAAGACAACAGTCCAAAGACTGTTGACACATAGCAACTATACACAGAACTGTCTGCTGAGCCAAGCCCAGTAGCTCTAGAGGAGTTTAGATGGATGGGAGAGAGCAGGGTGCAGAGAAGTATTTGCTCAAAGGGAGATGAAGTTAGCTGCTCACTCCACACGTTGTTTGTGCCATGTGCTTGGCAAATGAAAGGCCTGGGCATTAACTCATCCTGCCAATTAGGCTGTTCTGCCTGCAAGTGCTTATTAGAGGCTAAAAGCAGGCTAAGTATATATCAATCAAACAAAATCCTTTTAGTATCTTCAATGCCCAAATCTTCTCTGAATAATAAAACCATTTCACAAATAGAGGGGAGAGAGAGAGAGAGAGAGAGAGAGAGAGAGAGAGAGAGAGAGAGAGAGAGAGAGAGAGAGAGAGAGAGAGAGAGAGAATTTCTGTCCTCTAGCCTCTAAGTCACACATATTCCTGCTAGGATCTTTTTTTTTTTTTTTGGTTTTTGGTTTTTGGGCCACACCCGGTGACGCTCAGGGGTTACTCCTGGCTATGCGCTCAGAAGTCCCTCCTGGCTTGGGGGACCATATGGGACACCGGGGGATCGAACCGCGGTCCGTCCAAGGCTAGCACAGGCAAGGCAGGCACCTTACCTCTAGCGCCACTGCCCGGCCCCAACCTGCTAGGATCTTTTGGGGGGTAGAGGAGAACCTGCGGCCACTCCCTGAGATCTCCCTGAGATATTTGGTGTGCTGGTGCATGTCCAATGGTTCAGTGCATGGCCATTGGTGCTCAGGGGCAGCAGGGATGATGGTAGAACTGGGTGTGGGGGAAACTCAATGGCAGGGATTGAATTCAAGGCATCACACATGATACTCTGTGCTTGAGATAGCTCCCTTGCCCCCACCCTCTCAGTTTTTGCAGCTTCTAAAATTTTATAGCAATTCTGGTTTTCAGTCGAGTCAATTCATTGAACCCAACAAAAATATATGATTTTTGTCCTCAAAATAACCAGAATATGTAACAAATTGTACATTTGTTGGGAGCATGGGATGGAGAGAAAGGGGGAATAGAGAGCCTCTCAGTTCTTTTCTGCCTCTATGCTGTACAATTTTTAAGTAACTCAACCTTTCTGAGCTTCAGTTTTCTAATCTGTAATAATGAAAAGAATCAGATGTCTCTACAGTACCTTTTAGAGACAGTATATACTTCTATCTTATATAGCACTGTGGCCAGTATTTTATTTTTAAATAGTTCTGATTTTTTAAAATAATGTTTCTTTATGGGGCCACATCTGGTAGTTCTCAGGGACTATCTCCAGGTGGTGCTTTAGGGAACCATATGGGGTATCAGCAATCAAACTAGGATCACCCATGTACAAGAGTTGGCCACATGCAAGATAAATGCCTTCTTTGCTGTACTAAGTTTTTTTTTTCCTGTTTTGTTTGTTTGTTTGGGGGTCACATCTGGTGGCGCTCAAGGGTTCCTTCTGGTTCGTGGTCAGAAATCTCTCCTGACAGGGCTCCTGACAGGCTCCAGGGACCATATGGGATGCCAGGAATTGAACCCAGGTCTGTCCTGGATCAGTCGCATGCAAGGCAAATGCTCTACCATTGTGCTATCTCTCTGCAGCACCAGAGTTATTTTTTAACAGCATAACCTTACTTGTTCAAAGTTGTCTTGCTTAATTGTGACTGTTTCCTTCCCTCCTCCTCCTCTTTTCTCCCCCCCCCTTTTTTTTTTTTGGTTTCTGGGCCACAACTGGTGGCACTTGGGTTAGTCCTGGCTCTATGCTCAGAAATCACTCCTGGCAGGCTCGGGGGACCAAATGGAATGCAGGGGATTGAACCCGGGTCGACCACGTGCAAAGCTCCAGATCTTCCTTTTTTCCTTCTCCCTCCCTCCCTCCCTTCCTCTCTCTCCCTCTCTCCCTCCTTCCCTCCCTTCCTCCCTCCCTCCCTAAGCACTTTACCTGCCATACCACATGCAAGGCAAGTGTCACACACCCATACCAGCCTCTTTTTTCTTTCTTTTACTTTTGTAGTGCTAGGGATCAAACCCAGGGCCTCACACAGGCAGACAAATGCTCTATTGCTGAGTTTAGAGTTACATCACCAGCCATATAGGATTACTCTTTTTTGATCTAGACGTTTGTCAACATTCATGGAGTGGCTTCAAAGAAAGTGATTTCCTGAAAACAACTTCAAGGGGGAACTTCACTGAGGGCTGTGGCGATCAACTTGTGCATCTGGCCAAGATATTGGAGGAGGCTCAGAAAGTGGGGTTTTGGGAGACAGCCTTGTGAAGGAGAGACTGGATTGATCTGTTTCTCTCACATCCCATATTTACAACACCCTAACAACTAAGGATGGTCTTGCTGGGTCCAAGGCTTTTGGCACCTTTAGGGTGATAAAGTACCTGATGTCATAACTTTTCTTTCAAGTAAAAGAATCTGTTCTTAGATGGCTTTTTTAGGGGCTGAAGTGATAACACAGCTGTAGGACCTGTGCCTTGCATGCAACCAGCCCAGGACAGACCTGAATTCGACCCCTGGTATCCCCTACGCTACGGCCTCCTGAGCCTGCCAGGAGCGATTTCTGAGCACAAAGCCAGGGTTAACCACTGAGCACTGCTGGATGTGGCCCCCAACCCCCTCCAAAAGAAACCAACAAGATGGCCCTTTTAGTTGTTGGTGCTGTTTTATGATCACAGATGTTTTTTCTCTGGATCGTGGGACTCCAGAAAGAACTCATGCAAAAAGAACAGGCAATGAAGCTTATAGTCAGGTAAGTAATCAGCACCTGTTTAAATGTGTTGACCCAAATATTTCCATTCATTCATTTCCTACGTACAGTCAAATTATTGAAAAAAGAAAACCACCACAGCATTGGGTACTGTAAAGGATAGTCTATGAAACTGTAAGTCTTACAAGCAAAGAGAAAATTAAGGTCCTGAAGCAGTAATACAGCTGGTAGGGTGTTAGCCTTGCATGCAGCCAACCTAAGTTCAATTACTGACATCCCATATGGTTCCCCCCAAGTCTGCCAGAAGTAATTTTTGAACTAAGAACCAGAGTAATCTCTGAGCACCGCTGGATGTGGCCTAAAAACCAAAAATAAAGACAAAACAAAAAAAAAAACAAAAACAAAACCTCAAAACCACCAACTCAGAAACCAAAAAAAAAAAGGGGGGGGCGAAAAGATAGCACAGTGGTAGGGCATTTGCCTTGCACAGGACCAACCCCGGAGGACCCTGGTTCAATGCCTGGCATCGCATATGGTCCCCTGAGCCTGCCAGGAGCAAGTTCTGAGCACAGAGCCAGAAGTAACCTGAGCGTTGCTGGGTGTGACCTCCCCAAAAACAACTACAACAACAATAGCAACAAAAATAACCACTGGAAAAAGAATTAAAGGTTGCAGATATATGGCTCAATGGCAGAGAGAATTAAGCGGGGGCAGAGATTTATGTTGTATTAAACAATATAAAATAAATTTGTTTGTACCTGCAAGAAGGCTGGCTAGGAAACTGGGTAGGAAACTGGAAACTGGTAGAGGGAAGGTCACACTGGTGGTGCAATTTGTGTTTGAATATGTATTGCCTGAAACAAATGTATTATGAACAACTTGGTAAATCACAGTGTTATAATAAAAAAACATTTTTCAAAAGGAGGGGCGGCAGAGATGTGGTTAGGTGACAGAATGCATGCCTTGCATGTATGAGGCCCTGGGTTAAATTTCCCATTAGTACTAAAATAACAAAAAAGAAAAAAAAAAAAGAAAAGTTTCCATGTTAGCCAGGAATTCCCTCATTTCAATAGCATACAGATTTCCTTCGTTCCTGTTTAATTAAAGTGTTTTTGACAATGCTTGAAGTTTGCGATGTGTTCTGAAATAAACATTTTAATGAGCCTCTGACATTAAAGAGGATGTCCTGACACTGCCTACTATACAGGAAGTAATTAAGCTAAACCTGCTGTTCAAGTTGAATAAGGAAGTTTTCTTAATCAGCTCGTTTGATTTTTATGGTTAAAACTTATCTTCGACGCATCTAAAACGGGTCACAGACATTGCCAAGTCTCAGAAAACACCTGCCATATTTGGACCATGAAGCAGATGATTTGCTTTCAAAGAAGGCATTTTATTCTGAGTGTAGATTGAAAAGTCCCTTTCTGTTTCAGTTTCTTCATCGAGTCTAAGTCAGTTTTATCTAAAGTCCTCTGTTTGGAAATGCTCAAAGCAAGCCGAAGATAACAGATGTTGAAAAGAATCGGCAGCTTGGGAACAACTGTGGAATTTTACCATTACATTTCAGAGTAAAAGAGGTGATTAAAACAGCCCAAGTTAGCACATAATCCCGTTAGTTGCACTATAATTACAAGCTTCAATGATGGGAGAAAATGTTGCAATTACTCTAGTCACATTCTAAGACAAGATGACATAATTACTATTCTGGCTGAGACACCCACTGCCTTTATCCTTTGCACCTAAAGGAGAAAGACTCACACCTATTTCTCAGCAACCCTCATCTATTTAACAATAAGACATGGAATCAGTTACACACATTTTTGATAGCTCTGTTGGTCCCTTTCTCCACAACGAGATTCTAGTGGAGAGGACAGGTTGCATTCCTCACAGAGATGGTTTCCATTCCAAGGTTGGATTTGCCCACACTCTATCACTCAGTGGCTAGATTATTTCCTGTGGAACTCTCAGGAGGTTAAGCACTGAGGTCTGTGTCTCGCTCTGGAGGTGTTCCAGTATTAGGGTGCATTCCAGTAATTGTTCTTTCTTTTCTTGTCATATTGTCAACACACAGTTCTTCAGAGCAAATCCAAGACTAGATACTTCCATGAGATGCTTTGAAATCTCCAGTTAATAGTAAATGGAAAGTGGGCTTCTGGGAGATTATCTGCACATGAGCTGGAATTAAGGCTATTATCAAAGAACTATGAGAAATGAGGGAGGGGGGTCCTCTCCCTACTGTCTCTACCTATGGCCACAGGAGGAAATCTCCTCAGCACCTTACAAACTGGCACACAAACCTGGTGGTTCCTGGTCCCTAGATCTGTAAAAAAAAAAAAAAAATGAACTGCTTTTGTTTAAGTCATGTATTTTATGTTTAAGTGGTTTATACAATAGAAACTCATAAGGTCATAGCAACATGAGCTGCCAGTAAATTCAAGCAATACACATCACTTGGAGCAGTTTTCAGTGATTGGCTAAAGGCTCCTAAGAGGGAGAGCCTTGGACTCATCAGAGCCAACTGATGAGTCTCTTGTTTCCAAATTGTTGGTGCCACATCTGATGGCGCTCAGGATTTACTCCTGGTTCTGCTGAGTTCTCACTCTTGACAGTGCTTGGAGGACTGAAACTGGATAGTCAAAGGCAAACACCTTAACTTCTATACACTCTCTCTTGTCCCACCTGGTGAGTTCTTAGGCCTCAGATGGCATTTAATTGAGAGAGGACAAATTTACACATGGGAAATTCAGAGGTGATGGGAGGTTTGTCTGATTAAATGGATAAGATAAGATATAGGTAATAACATAAGAGCCCAACTACAATCATGTTTGTAATCATGGTGCTTAAATAAAGATATTATTTAGAAAAAAAAAGTTTACTACTTGTATATGATGATCAAAACTAGTCAGTCAAATAAGAGATTTCTGAGATTTAGAAGGAAAACATGACAAGCAGATTTCAGTTCTGGAGAGAGCCTAGAAGGCCCACAGCTTCTCTCAGGCAGCAAATTTCAGAATCTCTGTCCCTGACTGGGCCACACTTTGCTCCCAAGCTGTGCCAGGCCTCAACACCCCATGTCTATTCCTGTAAAGGAGAAAGAACAGCAATTGTTTGCAGCTAAACAATACAATGGAAGCTGTGGCACATACAGCCTACTGTTGCATTATTCATTTAGCTACTCTCTGGTAGGACATCAGAAAGGATGTCTGAGAAACAGCCATGAAGAATGTTCTCAGAAATGGTCAGGCTATTAGATTTGCTATTAGAGTGACCCTAACCGCAGCCCCACCTGGAAGCCCAAGAGCTCCCTTTTCTTTTTTCAAGTGCACCTTTTATCTTGTTTATCATCTATGTTCTTTGATTTAATTCTAAGATTCTTCCTCCTTTTATCGGCTGTAGAATGACTCATTACTATCCACTTTTCTTTGACTATTTATAATTTGATTTGATTTTACTTGATTACAGAAAATTATCTGATTCACTTAGTTTCTAAAGCTCTGGTGGAGATAGTGATGTTTCTGGTAGAAAGTGAAAGAATGAAAGGAAGGGTTAAATCTAAATTCTGAAATGGCAGAAGTTGAAGTGTGAGAGAGGACTACTCCAGAGATCAGAGTAGACTTTAAAAAAATGTAGAAGCATTACATTGGGCTTAGATGACATGTTTTGGCTAGTTTGTATGATGTAATTGATGTTTATTTTTCACTTAGAAATATTCTTTTGTCCATATATCACTGCATCCTCTCTTTGGACATCTCTAAATCATTTGAATGACTCTAAGATAATGATCTTCCTGATCTTGTTATTTTTTTAGTTTTCCACAAATAACAACATAATATTGGAGCTTTGTTCTGTTTTAAGAACCTCTGGTTGTGGTGATGAAAGGACTGGGAATGCAGCTCTGATTAAAAATATGCTTCATGGGACTGGAGAGATAGCACAGAGGTAGGGCGTTTGCCTTGCAAGTGCCGAGCCAGGACCAACGGTGGTTCAAATCCCGGTATCCCGTGTGGTCCCCCGTGCCTGCTAGGAGCGATTTCTGAGCAGAGAGCCAGGAGTAACCCCTGAGCACCACTGGGTGTGACCCAAAAACAAAATAAACAAAACAACTATATATATATATATATGTTTCATGTGTGGGACCCTCAGTTTGATTCCTGGTATCAGAATCAATAAAGTCTAAGACCAAAATGGCCATTTTTTCTTTTGTCTTTGTTGTGTGTGTTTATGAATGTGAGTATGTTTATGTGTGTGAATATGTATGTGTGTGTGTGTGTGTGTGTGTGTGTGTGTGTGTGTGTGTATAAAACACTTGCCAGGGCTTAGGAGCTACTGCTAGAACATTGCTCAGTCCTTAGGGAACCATATGGTTGTGAGGACTGCGTCCCAGTCTGCTGCAAGCAAAGCAGGCACTCAACCCATGTGCTTTTTCTCTGAATCCATAAAAAACATATTTTTTAAAAATATGTCTTGGTCTCAGAAACTGACATTGTGGTGTTTTGTTTTCGTTTTTGGGCCACACCTCGTGGCACTCAGATGTTACTCCTGTTTCTGTGCTCAGAAATTGCTTCTGGCAGGTTTGAGGGATCATATGGATGCTGGAGATTGAACCTGGGTTGGTCCCAGGTTGACCGCATACAAAACAAATGCCCTATCTGCTATGCTATCACTCTGGCCCCTAACTATTGTGGGTTTTTTTTGGAAAAAAAACCCCATAAACCACCCAGTTTGTTCTTTAAGAAGTGGTGCTATGATCTTTTTTTTGTTTTTTGTTTTTGTTTTTGGGCCATATCCGGCGGTGCTCAGAGGTTACTCCTGGCTGTCTGCTCAGAAATAGCTCCTGGCAGGCTTGGGGGACCATATGGGACACCAGGATTCGAACCAACCACCTTTGGTCCTGGATCGGCTGCTTGCAAGGCAAACACCACTGTGCTATCTCTCTGGGCCCAGTACTATGATCTTTATGAAGTGTTGGTGATAGGAAAAGAGCCTAAGCCTAATATGGGCAAGACCCTGGGTTCAATTCCTGGCAATTCATGCTATCCAAGCACTGAACACTGAGAACCACTCAGTGACTCCTAGTTAAGTTGAAAAAAGCTAGAAAAATTTAAGGGTATGACAATCCAAAGACATCTCTTCTAGAATTATGAGAAAAACACAGTGGTTCAAACAAATATGAAGCAAACATCCAAAAGTTGATCTGTAAAGAAAACCAGAAAGGGCATGGATATCTCCATGGTTTGGATATCACCAAAGGTTGGAGGCCACATGTTGGATCCCTGTTACCACACCATGTGAAACTGTTCGCACCTGAGCACTGACTCACTGTCAGCTAATTATCACTTGTAGTAACTGGGCCCTAAGTACTTTTGCAGAGCCACCAATGGACCAAACAACATCATCGTCATGAACAACAACAACAACAACAGGACAATAGATGATCTTTGGAGCGAGAACTCAAAACTAATTTCTCTTCAGTGATACAAATCCTGGCTATTTGGGTTACCCCCAGTAACCTTAAGAGTAAGAAGGCTGGGGCACAAAAGGGGATCCCAGGAAAGATCTGAGAGTGGAACTTACTTATTAGGGAATGGGAGCAGGTCACACCTGGCAGTGCTCAAAAGACCCTATGTGGTGTTGAGGAGTAAACTAGGGTCAGTGTGTGCAAAGCAAGTGTCTCACCTAATCTACTATCTCCCTGGCCCTTAGAGATGAAAATTTGGGTGCTTTGACATGCTTATATAGAAAGATTTGAGTCCAGTGTTGAGCAGATATTAGAAGATGCAACCTTCTTCCTTTGGGAGGGGTTAGGGAGAGGATCTTAAGCAGTGCTTAGGGGCCCAGAAGACAAAATGCCACAGATTATTTTTTATAGACATAAATTCCCCTAACAAAGATGACTCAGGTGTGCTAATGCTATTTGATTTTAACAGTTCTCTAGAGACTATAGCTGACTTTGGAGGAAATTTTGTCTTGAAAAAACTTTTGTTTGTGGGTTGTTGTTTGGGATCACACCCTGCAGTGCTCAGGGGACCCTTTGAGATGCCAGGGATCAACTTTGAGTCAACTGTGTGCAAAGCAAGTCCATACTCATTGTCTCATTTCTCCAGCCCCTTCGAAGAAAGTTTTAATTAGAAAGGTATTATAATAGTGGTAGTACCCACCTAAACAGTAACACTTCAATCATTGAAGCCTTGATTTAATTTCTCTTTACCTGGAAAAATTCAGCACCAAAATAACTTTATTTCTCTTTATCTTCTATAGGTGATGCCCTTGCTGTTTTAAACAGAAAAGAATGTTCTGCCTTTTGGACATCTCTAAAAGACTTTGAGCATTTTATAATTATTGTCTCAGAACTTACATTCAAAGTTTTGTCCAGGGAATAGTATTGGGCTATTGAGAAAATCTTCATCAGGTAGATTTGCATCTCTTTCAGATAAGTTTGTTTTTTTCCTAAAAGCTATTTCTTAGTCAGACATTAGGAAGTTAGTTATCTGTATTAGCTCCTAAAATAAAACCTGTTACCTGAGAAATTAGGAAAAACCGGCTCCTTGCAAATCCCTAATCAGTATTGAAACCTAGGACTAGCAGGAACTGCTTTAAGATGTTAAAAATTTATCTTCTCTTCTTTTTTTTTTTTTGGATCACACCCGGCAGTGCTCAGGGGTTACACCTGGCTCTACGCTCAGAAATTGCTTCTGGCAGGCTCTGGGACCATATAGGATGCCGGAATCTAAATCACCATCCTTCTGCATGCAAGACAAACACCCTACCTCCATGCCATCTCTCTGGCCTCTATCTTCTCTTCTTTTTTTTTTTTTTTTTTTGGTGGTTTTTGGGTCACACCCGGCAGTGCTCAGGGGTTATTCCTGGCTCCATGCTCAGAAATTGCTCCTGGCAGGCATGGGGGACCATATGGGACGCCGGGATTCGAACCGATGACCTTCTGCATGAAAGGCAAACGCCTTACCTCCATGCTATCTCTCCGGCCCTATCTTCTCTTCTTAACTCTGGATTCTTACTTGAAATGTATCTACTCATCAGGAGCCATGTGAATTGTTTTGTTTTTCTGTTTACAAGAGAGTTATATTGTAATTTAACATAAGAGAGCTACTAATCCCTCATTTATACTCCTTATTCTTCACATTAAATTCAGAAACACTGTTTTCTCCCACATAGAATTGTGTGGTCTCTCATTTTCTTCATACACCACTCATGCATCCATTTTCCTGAGAGAATTCAAAAAAGTTCTCTAATGCAACCGAACCAAAGTTAGCCTGTGGCACTAGTGAGATTGGAAGACCATATGGGATTCTGGGGATCAAGCCTTGGTTCAGACACAGGAATCACTCCTGTAGGCTTTGGAGGACCATGTGGAATGCCAGAGATTGAACCTAGGTTGGCTACAGAGAAGCAAATGCCCTAATTCCCTGTCCCAACAATCTCCTCTGCCCCCCATTCTAACAAAAACTTTTTTTCCATGTATGTCCAAATAAGATGGAGAAAAGTCCAGGGGTCCTCAATTTTTTTTTTAAATAGGAGGCCAGTCACTGTCTGTCAGACTGTTGGAAGTACGGACTATAGTTAAAAGAAAAATAACTATGAACAAATTCCTATGCATAGTGCATATGTCTTTTTTGAAGTAAAAAATAAAACAAAATGGGAACAAATACAATATTTAAAAATAAAGAACAAGTAAAGTTAAATTAACAAACTAACCAGTATTTCAATGGGAACTATGGGAATGCTTTTGGTGGGCCATACTTTGATGATCCCTTCCTGAGACTGAGAGGAGGAACAGAGATACAGAGAGAAAGTGGGGAATCAGAGAATGCAGCACACATCCCACACATACACACTGAGGGCCCAGAATGAGTTGGCTGCTAAGCAGGACAGACAGCAGTGGTAAAAACACCTGGCAAGCCAGATAAATGTCCTTGGTGGGCTGCATGTAGTCCATGGACCATAATTTGAGGACCCCTGCCATAGACAATGGAGAGTTGGTGGGCTGTAATTTGGGAAGAGGGATGAGTGGGAAGAGAAATTGGATATATATTAAATGAGTGAAGGGAAGAAGTGTGGAGGGTACCTAGACTGTTGGGAGTCTTTGAGTCAAACAAATGTGGTCTGAGGGACCCAAGCAATAGCACAGTGGGTAGGACTGGATGTTTGCCTTGCTGACCCAGTCCCCAGCATCCCAAATGGTCCTTTAAGCCTACCAAGAGTGATTTCTGAGTGCAGAACTAGAAATAACCCTATTGAGTGCCACTGGGTGTGGCCCCCAAACAAAAATCAACCAACCAAATAAACAAAAAAACAAATGTGGGTCTGGCTGTCAGCTCCATAGTATACATTCTCTCTGTGTGTCCCCTACAAAAATCTAGAATGAAGTCTGCAAAGGGAGGCACTGGAGTTTTTATAAAAATGATGTTTGGAAGAGATAAACAGGATTTTGAGTTAAGAGTAGATATTTGGATTCCATATCCATTCTGATGCTGATCCTCTGCATCCACACAATGATTTTTTTTTCTTACTTTAGTAACCCAAACAATTACTCACTGCAGCAGTTTCACCTGCGCTCACCATTAGTTCTTATGAGGTACAAATACTCTCCTTTCATCTCTGCCTTCCTTCTAGACATTCTTCCAAGCCTGGAGAACTAGGTGGCGGGGCCTCCACACTGGCTGCAAAACTTGTATCTCCTGCCCAATTCCAGGTTCATACCCATCTCCTGCCCTTACCTGAGATGCCTTCTAGGTCCCATCTATCTTTTCTACCTGGGAGCAAGTCTGGGGATTAATAATTACAAGGATTTCTTTCTTGGAGCAGCCAGCAGCTTCACCTCCAACCTGCTGTCCCCGATCCTTGGGGAAAGGCCCCACACACTGCTCGTCTCCATCTACTCTACACTCAGCTTGCCCGTGGCTTTTGAGCTCTTAGCATTCTCACAAATCTAGCGATTCCTACAAATGACTCCTTAACAGTACTCATGTTTGTTTCCCACTGTCCTTTGCTGTCCAGGGCACTTTATTCTTCCTCTCCTGGCACTGACATCTCTCCCTTCTAGTGAGGCCTCTCTTCTCCAAGTGACTCTCTGCCTCTTTCTTTCCATACAGGTGTCCTTGATGATTGGTTTCTTTCAGCTGTTTTTATTGTCCAGCTAACAGATATCAATACCCAGTTGCTTGGTTTTGTTTTGTTTTGTTCTTTGGAGTCACATTCGGCTGTGCTTGGGGATCACTCCTGGCAGTACTTGGGGGAACATGTAGGGTGGCAGATTGGGTTGGATGTATGCAAGGTGAGTGCCTTACCTAATGCTGCACTATCATTCCAGAAACCCTTATTTGTTTGTTTGTTTATTTATTTATTTATTTATTTTGGTTTTTGGGTCACACCTGGCAACACTCAAGGCTTACTCCTGGCTCTATGCTCAGAAATTGCTCCTGGCAGGCTCAGGGGACCATATGGAATTCTGGAATTCGAACTACCAACATGCAAGATAACCGCTTTACCTCCATGCTATCTCTCCGGCCCCCAAAAACCCCTTTTAAACTTAGAATTAGATCAAGTAGATTTATCCCTGAAGTCATCTTATTCTCCTAAGTGAGGCTGTCCATGCTTTAATTGTGTGTATCACATCATGGACACAGCTATGATAAGACAAAAATGAAAACACTGAAAATAAGAATTGGTCTAAGAGCTCTGTGCATTGCTGTTTTGGGGAGGAGGAGATAAAATGGTGCAGCCACTAATGGGGAGAAGGGTGGAGCTTCCTCAAATAGTCAAATTTGATTTATAATCTAGGAGTTCCACTTGAGGATACAAACCTTAAAAACAAAAGATCAAGACAGAGATGTGAGATTTAAGTTTCTTGATATTAGGGGCCAGAAAGATAACATGGAGGTAGGGCATTTGCCTTGCATGCAGAAGGTCAATGGTTCAAATCCTGGCATCCCATTGGTCCCCCAAGCCTGCCAGGAGCGATTTCTGAGCATAGTGCCAGGAGTAACCCCTGAGCACTGCCAGGTGTGACCCAAAACCAAAAAAAAATAAAAAAGTTTCTTGATGTTAGATTTCAATGGAGTTCCACCTCTGTTAAAGAACCCCAAACTGCATTTCAGGGCCACTTGCTTGGTAGGGCTTCCTGGAGTTTCTAAGTTGCATCAGGAAATGAGGAGGCTTCATTCTGGTAGGATCTTCCAGTCTGAGGAGACCAGGGTCATCTGCAAAATGGAGCCAGTGGGAGGCGACTGGCACTGTCTTTCCTCTTCCCAAAGGTACATTTGACAAACACGGCACATGTCTCAGTGCCTCCCTCCCAACAGCGCCCACCTGTTGTCAAAGCAGCCAGTCGCCTCACCTCAGCCATTGGATGGGGCAAGAAAACTCTGAGGGAACTCATTGTTAAACCCAATTGGCATGACAACGGAGCTAAATAGGGCCGAGATAAATACAAGTCTATTCTTGGCAATTCCTCATGGAATTACTGCATACTGTGCTTTTGCATCATTTGGGTCTTGGAGCACAAACAGAACTCTGAAAGAAACCCTCACTTTGAACAGATGCCAAGGTTGGCTGGGTGCTTTGCCTTACTAGTAAGGCTCCTTTGGAGGTGGAGGAGTACTTTGAGCTGGGTTTAGGTCAGTGGTGAGACTGACAATGCCACTTACCTTTACCCTGTCCATACATGCTTCCATCTTCAGCTGCTCTACAGCCTTCCTGGCTTGGGAGATGCTTGTGGTGCTGTTATTGGACATACCCTCCTTCATCCTGTTGCCCCTGAAATAACCAAAGTTAAAAAGATTGGAAATGTTGCTTTTTCAAAGCTGATCGGGAGGAAGATGTGCTAAGGGAAGGCAGAATATTTCTTAACATTCTCCCCTCACCATTACCTCTCTATACAACCAAATCTGGGTGCACTGGGGAGTAAATCCTAGAAGAAGAGAAAACATGGCTTCCTCAGGGTAAGCATTAGGGCTCCTGTTTGGAAGCCCTGGGGAAAGGGTGTAGACAGCCCAGTGATGGCCCTGAAGGTACTGAACTACTTAGCCACCATAAATTAAAATACTGATATTGGCCTTGTACTTTGCTAGTAATGGATCCTTTCAGATGCATTTATTCATTCCTTGCCCTAGAAGCCATCATTGTGGTAGGAAAACATTGATTTTAGTTCTATAAAAAAGATAGTACAAATTCAGTGAAATCTCAAACCAATAGACAAATGTCCCACAACCAAAATGTGAGGACCCAGAATTGAAACTCTAAGCTCGTATGCTGTTATAGTTCTCCCATCTCATCCGGCCCTTTCCCAGCAAACTGCATCTTATAGATATGTGTTTACCATGAAGAACGTTGCTTTTATCATTGGCTTTAATTTGATGGCATTCCAAAAAGTTTACAGACTTGACTTTGAAAGTTTGTTTTTAAACAGCAGCAACAAATGCAGATCCATCCACATACATATCCCAACTGTATATTTAGCTTTCTAGAAAAGAAATTTTCTTCGCCTGATATATAAAATGGCACTGGGCTGAGAAAAGACCACTTTAATGCTCACTCTTCTTTAGTTACACATGCCTGGTAGACTGCAGTTACTACAGCCTCTGAGAAATGACTAGCGAGGACATAGTCATGTGAATCTGTGAGTTGGGGTCAGTTTTGCATGAGACAAATTTCAAGGGTCAGTGAGAGCCCGTTCAGGGAATGGGTCAGCCCCTCAGTGACTTTTGCATCCATTCTGCTGGTTGGGCAGCATTTTGGGTTACACAGCCCAGTATGCACAATGTTGGGGATCAGGGCATTCTCAAGGCCAATCATTGCTAAGTGTTGTGGTTGACCTTGAATGTGGACAGTGTTGAGGATTTCTGGATGTGTGGATATCAAAGGCTGTCCATGCAGTTTCCCTTTAACCACCGAGCTTCCAGCTGTTCAGAAGTGAGTGTATGGGGTGAGTATAGCACTTTAGCCAAGAGGGCTGGGGACTCTGACTGAGGCCTGGGGCTGGCCTGAGGTGTTAGTGAACAGGGGTGCTTAACTTAATGGCTTTTCTCCTTCTTGTAGTTTTCCTCCTTCCTATCTTGTTCCTGTTGTAGTGATGAACAAGATCACACATACACATTTGCATGTACACACACATACATGCTTGGCATGGGCTGTGTAGTGCATTTCTTTAGCTGTAGTGCTCATGCATTTTCTGGTGGTAGTGTTTGCCAGGGGCCTCACTTTTGGTGACAGTGCCCATGCATGTGTCAGTGTGGCTGATGATCATCAAGATCACACTCCTTCATTTGTATTCATATAGCAGTGTGGCTGGAATTGTGATGCTGGAATCATAGAGAGCAGGGATGCCAGGACCAAATTTGCCACCCTGAAGTTGAACTTTTGACCTATGCAAAGCAGGCATATGGAAGTCTGAGTTATTCTTCTCCTGTGGCCCCCATTGCTTTTCCTAAGAGGGAAGCACATGGTATGTGATGGCAGTCAGGGCACAACAACTGATGGAGGTGGCTAGATACTGTGGCGCTGTTAGAATAACCGGTCTTCATTCTATTCAGGATAATTCTTCTTTGCTGGTGCTTATCACTCAATGGATTAAAGCACCTTTGGAGTTGAGGAACCTTTTGGATTGATTCCTCATCCTACCTGTTCTCCACCCCAGGCTATGGTCTTTCACTATCCAATAAAGACCCTGGGTCTCAGGGAGAAACTGCTTGTGGTTTTGGCTTTTCACAACTGAGCTATCTGCTATCTGTTGCTGGTGTTAGTGTTAGGGCAAAAAGCTATGGTAGAATTTTCCTGGACTGTAACATTCCCTTCAACTTTGTGTGGATTATTTTCTGTGTCAGCGTTTGCTCCCAGACTCACATCTCCCCAATCCCTTGGAATTGGGCTATGAGACGTCTGCTTCACCACACTACTGCAAACATCATTCCCAGGACAGTGGGCTTGGAGGTCATTTGTGAAACAGGTTTCATAAAGGCCTTGGACTGCTATGGAGGGCTGGAGAGGGGGCCTGGTCAGTGACTGATGCTACAGGAAGAAATTGATTGTTGAGGATCTAATTACACATGAAAGATCTTGACACCACAGGTTGTAATCTGAGGCTGTCCTGAGAACCCATGAGGATACTCCCCTTTTCTTACCTGCTGAGAGGCTGCAGAGTGACAGGCCCAGGCGAAGGACAAGATGGTAGCAGCAGCTGACAGTTGTCAGATGAGCAGCTGATTCAGGCTTTTTGCTATGAGGTTCACCTGAAAGCACTGCCAAAGTGGGATCATAAGAAAAGGCAGGGGCTAAGAGTTCCCTGATATCCCCATTCTAGCACAGTGACTATATTCATAACCTGGGGGACTCATGTGTTAGAGCCCAGGAAGATGAGGAACTAAGTGGATCTATCTCAAAGCCACCCTGGGCCTCCCCACAACCCTTATGATCTCTCCCCAAACTGCCCAGCCCTGCTACACTCCTACCAAATAGAAACACAAACTATTCAGATGCTTCTATACCCCTTTCATTTTCTTTTTTAAAAAATTCTTTATTATCATTATTTTTTATTTTTTGGTGCTTAGGGCTTACTCCTGTCTCTGTGCTCAAAGACCACTCCTAGTGAGGATGCAGCGGGGACATATGTGATGCCAGGGACCAAACTCAGATCAGATGTGTACAAGGCAAAGGCTCTATTAAAATTATTAACATGTATGTCAATTGAAGGAAAAAAATGAAAAAAATTACAAAAAATAGAGTAAGTAAAAGACCACACCACCGCAAGCTGTTCCTTCTTTCTGTCTGTAACTTGTTACATGGGGTTGCTTCTGATATTCACAAGCAGTAAGATTTTACCATAGCTTCACTGTGATCTCCCTTGCAAGTGTTTTTTTTTTCAGTCTTTCTCCTATTATAAACCCTTTTTTAGATCTAAGTCATTCCTCATTTCTTTCAACTTGAAAGCTAATAGTACCCCCGATAACCATTGGGTTCTGTTCTCTGACTATTGTTATACAGGGGAACTGGATCTTGGCTGCTGGTGCTGTGGTGGCACTGTTGAGGTATAACTGTGAATGCTGGAAATAAGAAAGAGAGAGTGAGTGAGTGAGAGAGAGAGAGAGAGAAAGAGAGAGAGAGAGAGAGAAAGAGAGAGAGAGAGAGAGAAGTGTTGCTCAAGGCTTATTGCTGACTGTTCAGGGGTCACTCCTGGTGGGGGTCAGGGGACCATATGGGGTGCTGAGTATTTAACTTGGGTTCACTATATGCAAATCAAATGCCCTACCCAGTATACATCTGGTTTATTTATATGCTTTTTTATGTCACTAAATTTCTTAATTTCTTTGTCACAGCTTTGCACTTTCTTGACTAATAGAGTAGTCTAACAGTGGTATGAACAAGGTGCTGTGGAAATGTTGTTGTCTTAAAAATCATTTGAAATTTTTGCTCCAAAGGACAACAAATTCTATCATATTTGGGAAACCAAATATAACAAGGAATCAGTTGAGGCTAGGATCCCATTTGGTGAAGTCCCATTTGTCTTCTTGGGCCTAGTCTCTGGGGCCCCATATATCCTAAAGAAAGAACAGGTTCCCTGGAGAAACCCCAATGCAAATAAAACCTGAGTTATAAGCCATGCCCTAGTCTTTTTTTTAATTAATTATTTTATTTTTATAATGTCTTTATTTAAACAGCGTGATTACAAACATAATTGTAGTTGGGTTTCAGTCATACAAAGAGCACCCCCCTTCACCAGTGCAACATTCCCATCACAAATGCCCCTGATTTCCCTCCTCCCCACCCCCTGCCTGGAATCAAGACAGGCATTCTACTTCTCTCACTTATTAACATTGTCATCGTAGTTGTCAATGTAGTTCTTTTTCTTTTTTCTTTTTTATTTAAACACCGTGATTACAAACAGAACTGTAGTTAGGTTTTAGTCACAAAAAGAACACCCCCTTCACTAGTGCAACAATGCTCCCTATACACCTCCACCTACAACCCCATCTGTATTCAAGACAGGCATTCTACCTCTCTCACTCATTAACATTGTCATGGTAGTTGTTAGTGTTCTAACTGCACTCTCCGCTCCTTGAGGTGAGCTTCATATCATGAGATGGTCCTTCTGGCCCTCATCTCTGGGCATTATTATAATACTGTCTTTTATTTTTCTTAAAACCTATAGATAAGTGAGACTGTTCTGTGTGTGTGTGTGTGTGTGTGTGTCTCCCTCTGACTTATTTCACTCAGCATAATAGTTTCTATGTTCATCCATGTATAGGAAAATTGCATGACTTCATCTCTCATGACGGCTGCATAATATTCCATTGTGTATATGTACCAGTTTCTTTTGCCACTCATCTGTTGAAGGGCATCTTGGTTATTTCCAGAATCTGGCTGTTGTAAATAGTGCTACAATGAATATAGGAGGGAGGAAGGGATTTTATTATTTATTTATTTATTTATTTTTGTTTTTGGGTCACACCTGGCAGTGAGCACTCAGGGGTTACTCTTGGCTCTACACTCAGAAATTGCTCCTGGCAGGCTTGGAGGACCCTATGGGATGCCGTAATTTGAATCTCTATCCTTCTGAATTCATGGCAAACGCCCTATTCCATGGTATCTCTCCGGCCCCAAGGGTATTTTGTATTTTATTTTTGTGTTCCTAAGGTATATCCCTAAGAGTGGTATAGCTGAACCATATGGGAGCTCAATTTCCATTTTTTTGAGGAATCTCCATATTGTTTTCTATAAGGACTGGACTAGACAGCATTCTTACCAGCAGTGAATGAGAGTTCCTTTCTCCCCACATACTGGCCAACACTTATTGTTCTCATTCTTTGTGATGAGCACCAATCTCCTTGGTATGAGACGGTAAGATGGCACCTCACTGTTGTTTTAATTTGTATCTCCCTGATAATTAGTGAGGTGGAGCATTTTTCATGTGCCTTTTGCCATGCCCTAGACTTGAGTCAGCATTTCTAGTCTGAGAGTGCCTATCATATGGTTTTGACCCAATCCCCACAGGATGAAGGTGCTACAGCAAATGATGCAAGGATGCTGCTATGCTCATGCTCAATTCTATCAGGCATAAGGCCTATGGGAGGATCTTGTTTTTGACCCCAAACTTCCTAGGATTCATAACAATTATTTATTCAAGAATTCTCCTACCCTGATTTAAATTAATTAGCTTTGAACTATGTGCCACATGCTGTCACATTTTGAGTAGACTGTGAGAGTGTCCCTCCAAATAAATCACATTAGTTTCAAAAACCAAGGAGACTAAGGATCAGAGCCATATTACAGCAAGTAAAATGGTTGACTGGATTCTACCCCCAGACCCCCATAAGGTCCCCTAAGAACTACCAGGTGTGATCCTTGGGCAGAGTCAGGAGTAAGCCCTGAGCATTGCTGAGTATAGCCCCAAGGCAAAACAACAAACAAGACAAACAAACAAACCAAAAAACAAACAACATAACATGACTAAACAGGACGAAGCCCCTCATTTATCTGTAAAGTCACACAGCTGCAGCAGCAGAGAAGCTGATTTGCACATACTTAACTAAGCCAGTGCAGCAGCTGAGCCTCACAGGACCAACCATGTGTGTCTCTTGATCCTGCCAGCATGGAGGGGAATGTGATACTTGGCTCCTGACCCTCATGTCAGGGACTCAGGAGCCACCACCTGGGGCAGTATGGACTCCCTGTGTGCCATAGGGGCATACAACCTTCTGCAGCAGGAGAGTGGCAGTGTCTACTCCTGCTTGAACAGTTTCACAGGTGAAATGCTTTGGTAGTCCTGCATAGGGTCTCTTTACATTTTGGGTCTGAGATATTCAGTTTGCACGTTGACTCCCTGATAGCATTTGCCTGATCTAATTGTATCTAATCACAGGGACACTATGCAAGCAGGGGGCACAGGGTGTTCAGAATGAACCAACTGGGATCTAGGTGGCTTTTTGTCCTTCTTTCAATACTGCTTTATCCTTGCAAATAGAGTCTAAATATTTTAATGAACAGAAAAGCATTAAAATAAAATAGTATAAGATGTTTTAAAAATATGTTGCTGGGTTAGACTGGTCTTGGCTGACAGCTCCAGAGCCTTCTCAGAATGAGCAGGCAGATCCCCCCTTTTCTACCTGAAGGCACAGCAGCCCACAGTCACACCTACACCCTCTGACACAGAAATGGCCCAACTCCACAACTGAACCTCATCAAACTGCCAAACCACCAAATTATTCCGTATTTATAGCTCCTGGAATATGCAACACCTCCAAATTTCACAGTACTACCTAACCAGAAGGATCACAACAAATGTGATAGGAAAGTTGCATAGAAGACCACCAAGATCAGAAAGTCTAAAATAAGACAATACACTCACTAACACCAACCAGCATAGTAAATCCTCAGAAAATACTTCAGTAATACCACTGTGAGATAGAACAATTATCACAATTCAACTCTTGCTGATAATTCAACTTGCCTTTGTGTTGTAACAAACAATATGAAATAAATTTGTGTCTGCAAAGGTCAGTCTAGTGTGGTGGGTGGAAAACTGGGGACATTGGTGTAGAAAAGGTCATATTGGTAATGGGATTGTGTTTAATTGAACATTTAATGCCTGGAACAAATGTTGGTAAATCATAGTGTTATAGCAAAAAAAAATTTTTTTTAAAGTTGTTGGGACCAGAGAGAGGGCTCTTGCTTTTCAAATAGCCAAGGTGAATAAGGTAAGTACACAGATGCATTAAGGGTATGAATTAGAGGTAAACAAAATATGTGCAGACATGTTAAAAAGCACTAAGGCCAGTCAAAACATTCAACACAAAAACTGAGCTCTGACAGTGAGTGAATGGTGGCTCATTGAGAAGTCTCAAGAAAGAGTAAAGAATGACAAGGGTGAGATTGAACCTGAGTGTTGGGGTGCTGTGGAAGAGATAGCCCCAGGAGAACATGTACTACATTCCATGCTGAAGGAGAGAAAGAGAGGTCTGCAGAGGTGTGTAATGAATTCCAGGGGTAAGCTGAATTTTCTGTGTCTTTAAGATACTGGGGAAAAAGGACAAAGAAGGGGCCGGAGAGGTGGTGCAAGAGGTGTCTGCCTTGCAAGTGCTAGCCAAGGAAGGACCGCGGTTTGATCCCCCAGCGTCCCATATGGTCTCCTCAAGCCAGGAGCAATATCTGAGCGCTTAGCCAGGAGTAACCCCTGAGCATCAAATGGGTGTGGCAAAAACAAACAAACAAACAAACAAACAAAGACAAAGAAAATACACACACACACACACAACAAGTGGCAACAGCTGGTTTACATAAAAGGGACACTCAGCAGTAAGTTTGAGAGGAAGATGAAGACTTTGCAATGCAGGACCTGCAGGAGGCAGTAGAAGTCTAAGCCATGGAAAGATTCATGGAACATGGAGGAAAATATAAGGGACGGAGCCCAGAGCCTGGCTACTCCAGTGTAGGGGCACTGATCAGGCAGAGGAAGCAGTTCCTTTGCTCACCTTTAGCTGGACACTTTGCTCTTCTGTAAGGCCCTTTCAGGTTTGTTTGTAAGAATGAAAACTAAAAAAAAAAAAGAATGAAAACTCCAGGGCCAGTAAAACCAATTATTCTTTGCATATCAAATGGCACAAAATTGCAAAGGTTGTCTGAGTCTTCCTAGAGTAGAATGTCAGGGGACATAAAAGTGGCAGCTGAGCTGAGCTACCATGCTCTCATGCATGTGTCTGAGAATCAGGGGGAACCCCAACACTAAAGAAACCATGGCACCTGCCTTTGGAAAACAGAGTCTGCAGGGCTGGAGCCATAGCAGAGTAGATAAGGCACTTGCCTTGCATGCAGCTGATCTGAGATCAATCCTCTACATCAGATATGTTCTCTGAACCTCACCAGGAGTAATCCTTGAGCACAGAGCCAGAAGTAAGTCTGAGCATCACTGCTGATGACCCAAAACTAAACAACAACAACAAAAAGATTTAGAAACAAATTAAAATATATAAAACCACTGTGCAGAGCTAACCATGCAGATAGAACAGTCTGCGACTCATCAGAACGAGACACTTAACAGGCCATCATACAACATGTTACCAGTAACCCCAGCAGAAGGCTAGTGGGTCCCTTGCCTGGTAAGAATAAGTTCATGCCACGCCATCCAGTTGCCCTGTCCAGCTGGGCACCTTTACAGCTCATTGGCTGCTTTTCAATCACCAAGAAAATTCAGCTTGCTAGGGCATGAGTGTGGACCAAACCAGAGTGTGTTGCAAATCTGAGTGTGTTGCCTCCCCTCAAGATTTCTTCTGCCCACAGGAACCAGTTTTCATTCCCTGAGGTAGTCCATATACTCTGATGTGGATTTCCAGTACTCTCGTTCAGCTGGGCCCTGCAGTCTTGGCAGACAGATCCAGGTGTTCAGTTAAGAAAAGGTGATTCCGGGCCCGGAGAGATAGCACAGCGGCATTTGCCTTGCAAGCAGCCAATCCAGGACCTAAGGTGGTTGATTTGAATCCCGGTGTCCCATATGGTCCCCCGTGCCTGCCAGGAGCTATTTCTGAGCAGACAGCCAGGAGTAATCCTTGAGCACTGCTGGGTGTGGCCCCCCCCCCAAAAAAAGTGATTCCACTTCTTGGGACCAGCTAAGGGAAGTTTGTTGTTTGTTTGTTTGTTTTTGGACCACACCCAGTGGTGCTCAGGGGTTACTCCTTGCTCTCTACTCAGAAATCACTCCTGGCAGGCTCAGGGGACCCTATGGGATGCCGGGGATCAAACCTGGGTCGGCCGCCTGCAAGGCAAACACCCTACAGGCTGTGCTATTGCTCTGGCCCAAACTATGGGAAAGGAATCCCTCTATCTATTCCAAAGACTCTAACTGCTGAAAATTGCCTCTTGGCATTATCACTTGTTTTAAAACACAAATCTTATATTTAACTGTTTGAATTAATGAAAATGTGTTAAAATTAATATAACAAAATCAACCATCTTATTTGTTTTCTAAAAGTGCTTTCAAGGTTTAAACTCCTGAGCACACTTTTCTTGGAGCAGACAGAAACCCGTTGTGCTCAGGGATCATACTGGGTGGTGCTTAGGAGACCATATATCATGCTGGGAAAGCAAACCTACATTTGTCCCATGTAAGGCAAGTGCCATATCCACTGAATTACCTCTCTGAATCCAAACTAACCATTTTATAGCAAGCAATTTAGTGATGTTTATTTAGAACATTCATGGTGCTGAGGTACCACTCTGTCTGTATAATTACATCTCCATTATTTCCATTATTAAACCTCTGGGGGACTGGAGAATAGTGGGAAATAGCTTGCTCTGCAGTTGGCCAACCCCCATCACTTCAGAATCCTCTGAGCACTGCCAGGGTTCATTCCTGAATACAGCTAGCCCAAAGCTCTGTTACCCAGCTCTCCCCCGCAAATCCCTTAAAAGTGTACCTATTAAGGTATTAAGAAATTCTGGCCATTTTACCCGCTTAATTTTTATTATAACACCACGATTTACCAAGTATAATGACTATACCAATATAGTCATTCCAGGCATTAAATGTTCTAACACTAATCCCATCACCAATGTGACCTTCCCTTCATCAGTGTCCCCAGTCTCCCACTCACCACTCCAAGCAGGCACAAATAAATTTGCTTTTGACAACACAAACACAAATGGAATGATCAAAACTAGGATCAACATGGTCAGTTTGAAATGATTGTTGTATTTCTCCATGGTGTTACTAAAGTTAGTATCTAAGGATTTACTGGGCTGCGTGGTTGGTGCTAATTGAACCTTCTGTGCTAACTGAGGTTGGTAGATTCCTAGGTAAATTTTCCATAAAATTTTCTGTAATACTACTGGGCTGGCACTACTATAAAATATTGAGGTAGCATGTGGCTGCTTGACTTGGGATTTGAAGATCTGGAACAAATTTGGTGGCTTGGAAGTTTAATAAGGTTAAGCCACAAACCTAGGTCTTTCTGTCAGAGGGTGTAGAGAGTATTGCATTGGACTGTGGTAGTTTATGTAGTAGGGAAAATATGCTCCCCTCAGTCTTTCTGAGAGTGTCACAGAAGTACCAGCCACTACCTAGGAAGTATATATAGGTGGTCATTATTTTCTTTTAGAGCTTGGTGGAGGAGCTGGAACATTACTCTGCTGGGAAGATGGTGGTGGTAGGCAGGGGCTGCTGGTAATGTGTGTGTGTGTGTGTGTGTGTGTGTGTGTGTGTGTGTGTGTGTGAGGTCTAAGCCCAATCCCCTTTCAAAAGTAAAGACCCAGAGTTTTCAGTCTGATTTTTACCTAAAGGATTTAGCTGTTCATATTATTTTATTTCAATCTCAAAGCTGAGCTATTTCTTTTGGGGGTGTAGAGTATGGTGTGAGGCTGCTGTAGTTCATGAAAAACAGGGAATCTGCCCCACCTTCTTCTGAAAGTGAAACAGAGGTATCAGTCTAGGCCAGGTTACCACACCAGTTTACATTCTGCCTCTATGGATTTGCCTGTCTGAATTCTTTATATAAATGGAAACAGACAATTTTGTGTTTGGATTGTTTCAGTGTTGTGTTTTGTTTGTTTGGAGGTAACAGCAGGGACACTCATCCCTGTTGTACATGATTCAGCACTTTACTTCTTTTCATGGCTGAACTATGTTCCCCTGTAAAAAGAATAGCATGGTTTTCACTTTTCCTTGGGAGGGATATTACAGAACATATGCTGCATTTATGTCATTTTTCCCACCGGGGAAATCAAGACTTTAATTTGTTCCATAATTCAAGTTTATTTTCATCACTCCATTGGTATGTGCTACATTTTTCTACTCAAAAGTATCATCTTATTTTACTTTATTTAATTTTATAGTATATGTGGGAAAGTACTTTGGAAATAAGTAAATTAGTTTCTCTTCCAAAAACAATTCAGAAAAAAGTTTGCACTCCTATGTCCATTGTAGCACTATTCCCAATAGCCCAAATATGAAACCAACCCATATATTCAAGAACAGATGATTGGATGAAGAAACACTGGTACATAAACATATATATTGGTTGTTAGAAAATATGTGGTCATGTGATTTGCTGCTACAAAGATGGATCCTAAAGGTACTACTAAGTGAAATTAGAAAGAAAGCAGGCATGGGGCCAGAGAGATAGCACAGTGGTAGGGCATTTGCATTTGCCTTGCAGTGAACCGATCTAGGATGGATGGTGTTTCAAATCCCAGCATCCATATGGTCCCCCATACCTACCAGGAACAATTTTGAGTGCAGAGCTGGGAGTAACCCCTAAGCACTGCCAGGTGTGACCCAAAAACAAACAAACAAACAAACAAAAAATAAAAGAGAGAGCAGAGGGTGGGGGAGGAAGGAGATAGGGGGCATTGGTGATGGGAATGTTGCATTGGTGAAGGGGGATGTTCTACTTTATAATTGAAACCCAACTACAAACATGTTTGTAATCATGGTGCTTAAATAAAGATATTAATTAAAAATTTTAAAATAAAAAAAAAGAGGAACAGGATCTAGAGCGATAGCACAGTGAGTAAGGATTCTGCCTTGTACACAGCTGACCCAGGTTTGATCCCTGACATCCCATATGGTCCCCCAGCCTGCCAGGAGATTTCTGAGCACAGAGTCAGAAGAAACCCCTGAGCGTCGCTGGGAGTGGTTCAAAAACCAAAGCAAAACAAACAAACGAAAAAAAAAAAAGAGACAGAGGAAGAGACACAGAATAATATCTTTCTCATATGGAGGATATAAAAAAACATAGTGGAATCACAAATGTCTAAAGTCAACAGAAACCTAGTACTAGACTTCAGTAGGAAGTTTAGCACAGCAGGGATGAGATTGAGGGAACAATATCGGGATGATAGTGGAAGGAAGCAGACACTCTGGGGGAGGGTATGGTGATGGAATGTTTTATGTATGAAACCCTATCAATAACAGTTTTGTAAATCATGGTGCCTAAAAGGAGTTACTCAGGTACCAGCGTTAGGGAGGGAAAAAAGGTTCTGGAGAGAAGACATTCAGGGATGGAGAGATATTATAGGAAGTAAGCTGCTTGCTTTGCTCATGGATGATCCCAACTAGTTCCCTGGCATCACATATATTTCCCCAACACTGCTAAGGGTTACTCATAAGCACAGAATAGTTCCTGAGCACCACTGTGAGAGAGAACGAACCACCCTGCCCAAACTAAAATAAGCTATGTATAACTAACACCCTATCTCCTGTACTATCGCTCCAGACCCTAATGCGTTCATTTTATGGTTAGTATCGGTAGATACCCTTGGGTTTTCTGTTGATTTAATAGGCTGTATCTTGTTACTATAGTTTTAATTTTGTTTTGTAAACTTTCTCAGATTTGACTAGTTGAAGACCCTCCAGGCTGGTTCTTCTTGCACATTTTTTGTTTGTTTGTTTGCTTGTGTTTTGAGATCATACATAGCAATGCTCAGAGGTTACTCCTGGCTTTGCATTCAAGATTTACTCCTGGTGGTGCATGAAAGATCATATGGGATGCCAGGAATCAAGCCTTGGTCAGTGACATGCAACACAAATGCCCTACTATCTCTTCAGTACCTCTTGCACATCTGCCATCATCCTTTGGTTCCTTCCTGGTTTTGTAACCAGCTTCTTTTCGTGGAACTAGGATAATGCTCCTCTTTCAAATTCCTACAAAAAATTTCTCTCTGATTATGTGTCTCTGTCAAAGTAAGCATGACTCAGGCTTGATTCCTGGCACCACACATGCCAGAAGTGATTCCCAAGATCCAGGAGTAAATCTTGAACACTGCTGGTATGGCTCACACCCTTCCCATCCTCTCACTCCAATAAAGAACATAGAAAGCTATAGGCAGTTCTTCCAAAATACTTGGTACCCTACAGTGAGCAGATACCAGCAGGCAGAAGCAAGCTTGGATGTATTTGTGACTTAGTGTCTATAAACAGCCACTGAGGGACTGAGCACTGAACATCAGAAAAAGAATGCCAAGCACGGGGGCTGCTTGTAGAATGGTTGAGAAAGAGGAAAGAGCCTTGATTTTACTACTAGCTTTCCAGACAACCTAGGGCAAATTACCTCCCACCCACAGTCTCAGCTGTAAATGTTAACAGACTGCGCTGGCAGCACAGGCAAAGAGGCAGAAAATGTGAAGTGCTCATAAATGGAAGGAGTGGGGGTGCCTGTTGTACAAAGACTTGTGTTTCCTCAAAATTTTAAGTTTTAAATTTTTAACCCTACTCCCCAACATGACTGACTATATCTGGAGTAAGGAGTTTTAAATGGCTAATTAAGATTAGCATTAATTATACATAATATAATTATATTATTGGATTTGGGACCACAACTGGTGGTGCTCAGGGATCTCTCCTGGTGGGACTTAGGGGACCATTTGGAAAAGGGGTCAGCTGCATGCAAGGCAAGAACCTTGAGCCTTGTGTTATCTCTCCAAGTCCAGTCTCCTATCTCTTTTATTATTATTATTATTATTTTTTTGGTAAGGGCCATAACAAATAGTGCTAAGGACCAAATTCAAGGCCTTATACATGTGAGGTTCTAGAATGAGATTCTTAGTAGTAGGAAGAAGAAATAATTAGGTAAAAATTAAGGTAATAAAAGTAGAGCACTCATAAATAAGATTTTGTCTATTTGTTTTGGAAGGACCTCCAAAATGGTGCTCAGAAGGTCAGAGGCTCCACTGATAGTTCTCAGTCAACCAGGCCAGCAGTTCAATGTAAGGGCTTGATAATGTAATGCTGCTTAAGCTCTACAGGGGTGATGATTAGGGTTCCATGTGGTGAGAAATCAAAACCTGGTCAGGCACGGTCTAGGCCTGCATCATAACCACTATACTATAGTACAAACAGAGCCATCTTCCTCCCTCTCTTCCTCCTTTTCTTCCTCCTCTTCATTCCTTCCCTATTGTCCCAAAGGCCATTAGGAGAATACCATGAGAAGAAGGCTGCCCAGAGACAAGGAAGAGTCCTTTAAACAAACCAGCTGGACACAAAATGCTGGACTTGGTCTTGGACATCACTCTGTCAACAAGTGAGAAATATATATATTGGGGGGGGGTCACACCTGGCAGCGCTCAGGGGTTGCTCCTGGCTCTATGCTCAGAACTAGCTCCTGGCAGGCTCAGGGGACCATATGGGATGCCGGGATTTGAACTACTGTCCTCTGCATGCAAGGCAAAACCCTACCTCCATGCTATCTCTCCGGCCCCTGAGAAATATATTTATTTTGCTTTATATTTCTAGTAGGTGGTATTTTTTTTTGTTGTTTCTTGTAGGGTTTATTTTTGGTTCCAGTGGTGCTCAGATCCCAGAGGTGCTCCTGGCTCTGCATTCACAAATCACTCATGCTGGTACTCAGGAAACCATATGGAGTGACTAAGATAAAATCCAGGAAGGCTTTGTTTAAGGCAAGAACACTATGCTATACTCTCTGGCCTTGTGGTGCTCCTTTTTTTTTTTTTTTTTTTGCCATACTGAGAAGACTAAATGAACTACCTGAAGATAAGAAAATTCAAACCATTTTAAGTTAGGACAAAGTGAAGGATGTGCCCAGCACTCCTGAGACTACTATGAACATGCCCAGCATTTCAGAAGGACAGAAGCCCATGCTGGTTGAAGTTCCTCTGGTAGGAGTCATTCACAATCTCAGAATCCCTTTTAGAGCACTCAGGAGTTGTCTCATTTCACTGTGCAAGGAGATGAGGGGCAGGGGCTGGGCTCACATTGGTATAGCAAAACCCAATGCCCAGAGTAGGGCATTTATATAAAGTACTTGAAGTTCATTTATTATTGTTCCCAGTTCAGATGTCACTTAAGGGACTTGGCACCTTTAAAAATGTTGTCTGCCTATAGATAATGGACAATAATTTATCTTTGCTTTTCAGAGTGTGGGAGAAGTAACTCATGCCCTAAGTTCCAGAACCTGTATGCATTTCACATCACATAGTCAGAGGAGTTGAGCTAGAGCTAGTACACAGAATTAATGTTGCTAATCAGTGGACTGGAAGAAAGGGAGGTTATTCCACATTACTTGGGTGGCCTCATGGACTCAAAAGGGTCCTCAGAAGAGAAAAAGGGATGTAGGAGAGTTTCAGAGGTCTGAAGATGCTACATTTTTGGCTTTGAAGATGGAACAAAACACAGAGCAAGGAAATGTTGACAGTCACTAGAGGCTGGGAAAGTAAGACAATAGATTTTCTCTTAGTGCCCTCCAGAAACAGTCTGTCAATATCTTAGCACAGAGAGATAATTTCTGACTCCTTAATAAACTTGTCTTAATCTATTAAATTTGTTTTTTGTTTGTTTGTTTGTTTTTGGTTTTGGGGCCACACCCATTTGATGCTCAGGGGTTACTCCTGGTTATGTGCTCAGAAATCGCCCCTGGCTTGGGGGGACCATATGGGACGCCAGGGGATCGAACCTCGGTCTGTCCTACGCTAGCACTTGCAAGGCAGACACTTTACCTCTAGCGCCACCTTCCCAGCCCCTTTATCTATTAAATTTGTGATCCATTATTATGGGTTCTCATGCAACAGGAGAGCACCTGTGGGAACCTTCACACACACACACACACACACACACATACACACACACACACACACACACACACACACCTTATGGATAGATGACACTAGCTCCCCAAGCCTCATCTGGTTCTTGTATCTGTCTGTGGGCATGGGTTGAGGGGGAAGAACTAGGAGAGGGTCTTTGGTGATGTAATAGTACTAGAGTTTTCCTGATGGTGTGGGGAATTCTGTCTGTATAGAGGAGTAAAGCTATGTGTGTCTCATCCTATTCTTATCCCACAAGGCTACCCACCTGCCATCGTGGATGAGGGCTCATCCACTCGATGCTATTCTTGGTAGTCCCATATTTAAAACTCCACTTCAAATCATTTAATTTTGTGACATGGATTTGTTGGTAGAGGGAAGACACATAACACAACCCACAGTACTTTATTCCCTGGATTGTCAAAACCTACATCCTTCTTATATGAAAAAGAAATATAGCCCTTCTCAATAGTCCCAAAGCCTTCATCTGTGCCAGTATCAACTCTAAATACACAATCCCATTTAAATATCATCTAAATCAAGCGTGGGTGAGATTTGAAGTATGATTCATCCTGAGGCAAAAATTCCTCTCCAGCTGTGAACCTGCGAAACCATGCAAGTTATCTGCTTCAAAACACAAACGGAGACAGACATGCACCCCCACTCCATGGAGGAAGAAATCAGAAGAAAAAGGAGATTCAGAGATCCCAAGCAAGTCCCTTAAAGGCATGTGATCACACTTTCCCCCCCCCCCCAATATTTAATTGTCATCATTAGCTGCACAGTGTAAAGATTGTTGATGATTGAGTTTCAGTCATGCAATATTCTAATACCCATCCCTTCTCCAGTGTTCATTTCCTGCCACCAATTTGCCCAAATTACCTCTAGGAGCTCCCATCCACCCTGCCTGCCTCTAAGGCAGAGACTTCTCTCTTTTTCTGTCTCTCTCTTTCCTCCCCTTCTCCTTTAAGACAGCATGGTTTACAATACGGTTACTGAAAGGATATCATGCATATCAATTTATCTTCTTTTAGTACACCCAATTCTTGTTTACAGTGATCATTTTCAACTATTTTGTCATAGTGTTCCCTTCTCTGTCCAAACTATACTCACCCCCCCTTTTATGGTCTTTGGGTATTATGCTTTTATTGTGGTTTTTTTTTGTTTGTTTGTTTTTGGGTCACACCCAGCAGTGTGACTGCTTCGTGCTCAGAAACCACTCCCGGCAGGCTTGGGGAACCACATGGGATGTCAGGATTTGAATCATCATCCTTCTGCATGCAAGGCAAATGCCCTACCTCCATGCTATCTCTCTGGCCCTACTGTGTTGTATTTTTTAAATATTGTGCAAAGTAGTGCATTCTATGTCTTTCCTCTCCCTTGGAATCATTTTGTTCAGCTTAATACTCTCTCCATGTCTATCAAATATGAGCAAATTCTGTTTCTTTAGCTTTTTCCAATTAGCTGCACAGTATTACATTGTGTAGATGTACCATAGTTTTATTTAAATCTATCTATCTATCTATCTATCTATCTATCTATCTATCTATCTATCTATCTATCTGTTCTAGAGCACTTGATTATTTCCATATTTTGGCTATGGTGAATAGTGTTTCAATGAATATAGGAGTGTTGAGGCCTTTTCCATATTGTGTTTTGGGGCTGCAAAGGTATAACTACAAAAAACCCTATTTATAGTGTTTTGAGAAATTCCATATTGTTTTCCAAAAAGACTTGACCATTCTATATTTCCATCAGCAGTGAATGAGAGCCCCTTTCTCCCCACATCTGCACCAGCACTGATTGTTCTTATTATTTTTGATGTATGCCAGTATCTGTGATGCAAGATGATATCTCATTGTTGTTTTTATTTGCATCTCCCTGGTGAATAATGATGCAGAACATTTTTTCATGTAACTTTTGGCCATTTGTATTTCTTCTTTGAGAAAGTTTCTATTCATCTCTCCCCCCCTTTTTAATTTTGTTTTGGGGTCACACCCAGGGGCACTCAGGGGTTACTCCTGGCTCTTTGCTCAGAAATCGCTCCTGGCAGGCTTGGGGGATCGTATGGGATGCTGGGAATTGAACACGGGTTTGTCCCGGGTTTGCCGCATGCAAGGCAAATGCTCTACCGCTGTGCTATCTCTCTGGCTTTTTTCCTCATTTTTCTGATGGAGCTGGATGCTTTTTCACTTTCTTGTCAAGTTCTACCAGTGTCTTATCATCTTTTTTTGGGGGGTGGGGGTCAGGTCCAGCAGCGCTCCTGGTTCTGCACTCAGAAATGGCACCTCGTAGGCTCGGGGGACCATAAGGATACCGAGAATTGCACCAGAGTCAGTCCTGCTTTGGCTGCATGCAAGGCAAATGCCCTACCACTGTGCTAAACGCTCCAGCCCCAGTGCCTTATATATCTTAGATATTAACTTCTTATCAGATGTGTATGGGATGAATAATTTCTCCCATTCTCTGAGAGAATGTGTCCTGATTACCATTTCCTTTGAGGTGAAGAAGATTCTTAATTTTATATTGTCCCATTTGTTTATTTTTGCTTCCACTTGCTTGGTCAGTGGTGTTTTTTTTGTTTGTTTGTTTTTGTTTTTGTTTTTTTTGGCGTTAAACAAAATAAAATATTTGTACTTTCTTTCTTTTTTTTTTTTTGCATTAAACAAAATAAAATTTAGGTGTTTCATTCTTGAAGATGCTGTTTGCTTCCATCTCATGAATTGTTCTGCTTATGTTTTCCTCTATGCATCTTATGGTTTCAGGTCTGATATCAAGGTTTTTAATCCATTTTGATTTGAATTTTGTGCATGGTGTTAAAGAGAGGGCTGAGCTCACTTTTTGCATGTAGATGACCAGATTTTTCCAAGATCAGTTGTTGTAGAGGCTTTCCTTGCTCCACTTTGTATTTCTTGACCCTTTACCAAAACTTGACCATATACCTAAGGGTCTGTCTCAGCATATTTAAGTCTGCTTCACTGATTTGAGGGTCTATTTTATTTATTTATTTTTATTAGTTTTTGGATCACACCTGGCAGTGCTCAAGGGGTACACCTGGCTCCACGCTCAGAAATGGTTCCTGGCAGGCTTGGGGAACCATATGGGATGCTGGGATTTGAACCAATGACCTTCTGTATGAAAGGCAAATGCCTTACCTCCACACTATCTCTTCGGCCCCTTGAGGGTTTATTTTAATTCCAACACCATGCATTTTATTTACTAATCCTTTGTAGTAATTTTAATTAGTGGTATATTCTTAATTTTTAATTAGTGGTATATCCAGTCTTTTTTCCCAAGGATTGCTTTAGCTATTCAGAGGAGTACTTACATATTAATTTCAGGACTATTTGATCTATTTCTTTGAAAAATGGCCTGTTATCTTTATAAAGACTGCACTGAATCTGTACAATGCTTTGGAGAGTATTGCCATTTTAATGATGTTTATTTTTCCAATCCATGAGCTGGGGATGTTTTTCCATTTGCTCATGTCCTCTTTATTTCTTGAAGTAATGTTTTGCAGTTCTCTTTATATAGGCCTCTCATCTCTTCAGTTAGGCTGATTCCAAGGTACTTGATTTTCTGAGGCAGAATTGTGAATGGGATTGTTTTTTCAATATCTCTTTCTTCTCTTTCATTATTTGTATATAGCAAAATGCATTTTTGCACATTAATTATGTAGCCTGCGATTGAGGCTTTTCAAAAAAATATTCTGCATGAAGTTTTTCTAAGCTTCACCTTCAAAGTTCACTGATTCTATTCTCAACAGCTCTGCTGGAAGGCCTTCTAATAAGTTTTTCATTTCATCTGCTAAGTTTTCCTGTTCTGATATTTCTGTTTGTAGTATTCTCATTTCTGTTCTCATATCCTCTTGTGTTTTATTGGCAATCCATTCCATGGTTTCTTTGAGTTCATTAAACATCTATTTTTTTTGTTTTTGTTTTTTTGGGCTACACCCGTTTGATGCTCAGGGGTTACTCCTGGATAAGCGCTCAGAAATTGCCCCTGGCTTGGGAGGACCATATGGGACGCTGGGGGATCGAACCGTAGTCCTTCCTTGACAAGCGCTTGCAAGGCAGACACCTTACCTCTAGCACCACCTCACCGGCCCCCATTAAACATCTTTAAACATTTTAAGAATTTCCATTATGAGTCCTTTTCAAGAAATTATATAGATGGCCATAACTGATTATTCCCTCAAGATTTAATATTCACCCATTACCCAGGATGAGGTTCTGTGCTGCTTGACCATGGTTCCTTTTATAATCTGAGGGGTGCCTATCTGTTTTGTTCCATGGCCCCCTCACTGACAGTGAGATCTCTAAGAAAGCTCTATTGAGGGCCGGAGATCAGATTTGATTTTGTTAGAGTTTGAAGCCTCAGAACCACAGTGCTGGGTTTTCCTGTCCAGATGGAATCTAGGGCTAGTATGGCTGTGTGCAAGCATGATCTCCCCCTTATGCTACTAATTCAGCCTTAAAAATGAGTCTTTAATAATAATTTTTAAAATTCTTTTTCCCCTTCCTTACCTTTCATTATTACTGCAATGACTAGTGGGTCATACACACTTCGCTGGGGAGACAGGGAGGACAACTGTCAGTGACACTGTGATCTAACTATGTGTGTCAGTCAGTAGGGACTGGGGAGGAAACTCTCAGGATCATGCCTGCAAGACAGACTCTCTATCACTGAGCCAGCCACATCCCTTTAAAGGATACTTGAGATTTCCATGGCCTTTTAATTGGAGAAGGGGCAAACTATCATTTGAATTCCTAGCATTAGCTGAAGAGAATAAATTCTCAAGTAACATTCACAGAAAACTTCAGAGTCCTGAAGAAAATAAGTTCCTTAAAATAATATTAGGGGCTGGAGAGATAACATGGAGGTAGGGCATTTGCCTTGTATGCAAAAGGACAGTGGTTCAAATCCCGGCATCCCATATGGTCCCCCGAGCCTGCTGGGAGTGATTTCTGAGCTAAGAGCCAGGAGTAACCCCTGGCCACTGCCGGGTGTGACCCAAAAACCAAAAAATAAAAAATTCAAAAAAATAAAAAAAAAATAAGATTAAGTTGTTCCAAAATATCATGATTTTTCTTTAAACTGTGTATGGATGTGTTATGATAATAGAGGTGTAAGTGAGACAGATTATAATTTGCTTCTGATTACATTTTAGGTAGAAAAATGATCAAATAATGTTTTTGTTTATTACCTCTAGATCCTCTCCTGTTTTTGTTTTTTTTTTTTTTTACTTTCAACGACTGTTCTCTGTCTGGTCAAGAGTGCCATTTGCAAATAGGCCTTTTAAAACCACATGTGATTAATTTATCCAATGCAACTTTTGGGAAAATATGGAACACAATGCTGTCTTTATCAAACCAGAACATTCGATTGTCAGTGGTTTGAAAATTGACTATTCTAAAAAGTGTCTTGCAGTTGTTTTAATTTGTATTTTCTTGGTGACATTCGATATGGAGGTATTTTAATGTACTTTTGGATGTTCTTTGGTGAAATGTGTGTTTGGAACTTCTTTCCATTTAAAAATAAAGTTAGCTTTCTTATTGTTTAGCTTAAAGTCTTCTATATAGCTTTAGATCAACAGTCTTTTTTTTTTTTTTTTGGTTTTTGGGCCACACCCGGCGGTGCTCAGAGGTTACTCCTGGCTGTCTGCTCAGAAATAGCTCCTGGCAGGCACAGGGGACCATATGGGACACCGGGATTCGAACCAACCACCTTAGGTCCTGGATTGGCTGCTTGCAAGGCAAACGCCGCTGTGCTATCTCTCCGGGCCCAGATCAACAGTCTTTAATTAGAAGTACTGTGAAAAAAATTTTAGTTTTGGGGCACACTTGGATCTGCTTAGTGGAGGTGCAGAGGATGGAGGGGAAAGCTTTGAATCCAGGCTCATGCATGCATGTGCTCTCTTTGGGACCACTTTGCAAACATTTTCTCAATCTCTGACTTGTCTTCTCAAGTCTTTTAATTTTCTTTCTTCAAAGTTTATAAGCAAGACATTTTCAAGCAGAAGACCAGGCAGGTCAGTAGGACAGGATTGTAGGAACACTGTCCAATTCAGCGCCAGGCACAAATATCACTTACTTGACCCAGAGATCCAGAGTCTCAAATACGCTTGAATTATGGGACTGCTGCGATGTTCAGACCCGACTAGACTAGTGTTGAGATCCACCCACCTCCTCAGTGTAAGTAATATTTTGGGTGGCTTATTGCCCATGACCACTCCAATGTGGCCAGAGTCCAAGGTTGTCTAAAATTATTCCTGACTTCATTTCTTGACCAGACCTTTTCCTGACTTTCACTGTACCATCTTATTACAGAAAAGCAATTCGGAATCTTCAATCAGAGGCTGTATTTGAGGTTGGGAGACTTCTTATGACCTCCACAAGGGCAGAGATATGCTATCAACATCGAGAGGCCTGAAGGAACCATTGTTCCTGTAGAGAATGACTTTGGGAGAAGGTACTCAATCTTAGCAAGAGTAGGCTTCCACATCTGACAAACAGATACATAGTTCTGAGATCAATAATAATAGTAAGAGGATAGCCTAGCCTCGCAGACTGTGGAGGATGCTCAGTCAGTGGCATTTAATTTTTTTTTATTATTTTTATTTTTATTTTTTTATTTTTTAGTTTTTGGGCCACACCCAGCGTTGCTCAGGGGTTATTCCTGGCTGTCTGCTCAGAAATAGCTCCTGGCAGGCACGGGGGACCATATGGGACACCGGGATTCGAACCAACCACCTTTGGTCCTGGATGGGCTGCTTGCAAGGCAAATGCCGCTGTGCTATCTCTCCGGGCCCTGTGTTTTTATTTTTGGCGGGGGGCACAACCGGCGATGATCAGGGGTTACTCCTGGCTGTCTGCTCAGAAATAGCTCCTGGCAGGCACGGGGGGCCATGTGGGACACCGGGATTCGAACCAACCACCTTTGGTCCTGTATCGGCTGCTTGCAAGGCAAACACCGCTGTGCTATCTCTCCGGGCCCAGTGGCATTTAATTTGATAGAAAAAAGGGATAATAGGTTGTTTCAGGGCTCTGCTGATAAAGGACCTTTGCAACTACTGTCTCTTCCCAAAACTTGATCAGGAACTATCAGTTATGTATGTGTGTCTACACATACATACAACTACCTGAGGTAGAGAAAAGTCGCTTTTACCTGCAAATACATGACTTAAGAGTTGGTGAGAGGAGTGAGTGAGAAATGGCTGCATGTGGGGGTTTTCAGGCAGAGTGCTGATTGCTCTACCTGCAAAGTCTCCACCGGGCTGTGCTTCTTCTGAGTAACTGAGCACCGGAAGGGAGCCCTGTCCTACCCTTCTCTGTCTTTCCTGAACTCTGGAAGCTCTCCTCAGAGCCCTGGGAAGCGAACCCCAAAGAAACTACATTCGGAAGCTACCCAGCGAGCCAGTGAGTGAGTGAGAAATGGCTGCATGTGGGGGTTTCCAGGCAGAGTGCTGATTGCTCTACCTGCAAAGTCTCCACCGGGCTGTACTTCTTCTGAGGAACTGAGCACCGGAAGGGAGCCCTGGCCTACCCTTCTCTGTCTTTCCTGAACTCTGGAAGCTCTCCTCAGAGCCCTGGGAAGTGAACCCCAAAGAAACTACATTCGGGAGCTACCCAGCGAACCAGTGAGTGAGTGAGAAATGGCTGCATGTGGGGGTTTTCAGGCAGAGTGCTGATTGCTCTACCTGCAAAGTCTCCACCGGGCTGTGCTTCTTCTGAGGAACTGAGCACCGGAAGGGAGCCCTGTCCTACCCTTCTCTGTCTTTCCTGAACTCTGGAAGCTCTCCTCAGAGCCCTGGGAAGCGAACCCCAAAGAAACTACATTCGGAAGCTACCCAGCGAGCCAGTGACTCTCCTCAGAGTCCTGGGAAGTGAACCCCAAAAATACAGCATTCTGAAGCTGCCCAGCGAGCGAGTGAAAACTACGCCTGACCAGTGGGGCCCGACTGTGAAAAACTGTGAGTGCTGCCTGTGTGTGTCTCTCTGCTATCCTGTTGCGTGAACCTCCTGAGAGTGGGCTGAAAAGAGGCTCCAGAAGGCACTTAGCTCCACTTCGCTACGCAGCCGTGCACTCTTTCTAAAAAAAGAACACCATCACAAGAAGAAAAAAACCACACTAAGAACTGTGCTGGATCACAGAAGCAAGAATTTCTCTCCAGACTGTCTTCTCTGCTGCGTGCTTGGGCCTAAGATTTGATCCTGTGTGAGGCTTCATCCACGGAGGACTCCCCTACCTTGGAGGCAAGTCGGCCCATCCAGAAAGGGCGGAGCCAGAGAAGTGCGTTGCCTGCATCATATAACCAATGAATACCACCACAACACGTAGAAAAACCCACAATACAAGTGTGACAATGGGGAAACAACGCAGGCCAGCATCAGACATAGAGAATGAAGATGACAATTCTGATGACCAGTTAACGACCAACCAACTAATCAATCTCTCAGATAAGGTCTTTAGAGTAGCAATATGGAATATACTCAAAGAACTCAAAGAAACCATGAATAGAATAGAACAGAACACTAATAAGAATCAAGAAAATATGAAGACAGAAATCACAAAACTCCAAACTGAAATAACATGTCAAATAACAGGCCTGAAAAAATCAGTAAACGAAGTGAATGACAAAATGGATAAGCTCTGGGACAGGGTATCAGAAGCTGAGAATAGACTTGGTGCTGTGGAAGATGAGATACATAACAATTCCATACAACAGGAGAGATTGGAAAAAAAACTTAAAACAAATGAACAGACAATGGAAAAAATTAGTCAAAGAATGGGAACAGATGAAAATAGAGGTCTATGATAAGATCAACAGAAACAACTTAAGAATCATTGGAGTCCCAGAGACCCAGGAAGAAAATTTCCAGGAAGAATCAACGGTCAAGAACATCATTAAAGAGAAACTCCCAGAGCTAAAGAATATATGTGATAAAATCCTGCATGCTCGAAGAGTACCAACCAAAAGAGACCCAAGAAAAACCACCCCAAGACACATCCTAGTAACAATGACAAATCCCACAGATAGAGACAGAATTCTGAAAACAGCAAGATCAAAAGGGGAAATTACATTCAAGCAAGCATCCTTGAGATTTACAGCAGACCTGTCACCAGAAACACTAAATGCCAGAAAGCAGTGGTGGGATATTGTGACAAGACTGAATGAAATGAATGCTTCACCTAGAATACTGTACCCAGCAAAACTCACTTTCCGGTTTGACGGAAGAATACATGGTTTCACAGACAAAAAACAGCTCAGAAACTTTACAGACTCAAAACCAGTCTTAAGAGAAAAACTGAAAGACCTAATCTAAGACAAGACTGACCAAAAGACACACCAAATTTCGATATAAAGATGGCATTAAATCCCAGGACAATTCTTTCTCTCAACGTCAATGGACTAAATGCACCAGTTAAGAGACACAGAATGGCTAAATGGATCAAAAAACTCAATCCAACCTTCTGCTGCCTACAAGAAACGCACCTGAATAGTCAGAACAAACATAGACTCAAAATAAAAGGCTGGAGAAAAGTTATCCAAGCAAACAACACCCATAAAAAAGCTGGAGTGGCCATACTAATATCAGATAATGCAAACTTTATACTCAGGAAGGTTGTAAGGGACAAAGATGGATATTTTATATTAATCAAGGGGTATGTAGAGCAGGAAGAAATAACTCTCCTAAACATATATGCACCAAATGAGGGGCCAGCAAAATATTTAAAACAACTGTTGACAAATCTGAAAAACAATATCAATAACAACACAATAATTGTGGGGGACCTCAACACTGCTTTGTCAACACTGGATAGGTCAACCAGACTGAAACCCAACAAGAATATACTAGACCTGAGGAGAGAAATGGAAGAAAGAGGCCTAGTGGATATATATAGGACACTCCATCCTCAGAAACCTGGATACACATTCTTCTCCAATGTACATGGGACATTCTCCAGGATAGACTACATGCTGGCACATAAAACATACCTCCATAAGATCAAGAGGATAGAAATTTTGCAGACTACCTTCGCTGACCACAAGGCTCTGAAATTATTTGTAAATTCCAAAGGGACTCAGAAGAAAAACTTTAACACCTGGAAGTTAAACAGCCTCATACTCAATAACCAGTGGGTCCGAGATGAAATCAAGAAGGAAATCAAAAGGTTCCTGGAAACAAATGACAATAAAGACACAAACTATCAGAACTTATGGGACACAGCAAAAGCAGTACTGAGAGGAAAATTTATAGCTTTGCAAGCACACATCAGGAAGGAAGAAGGAGCTTACCTGAGTAGCTTAATGACACAGCTAATAGAACTAGAAAGTACTCAACAAAAGGACCCAAAAATAGGAAAACAGAAGGAAATAACAAAGCTGAGAGCAGAAATCAACGAAGTGGAAACTCAAAAAACAATCCGAAAGATCAACGAAAGCAGAAGTTGGTTCTTCGAAAAAATAAACAAGATTGATAGACCACTGGCAAACCTAACAAAGAAAGAGAGAGAGAAACTTGATAACTCGTATTAGGAATGAAAAAGGAGAGATCACTACTGATATGACAGAGATTCAAAGGGTAATCAGAAACTACTTTGAAAAACTCTATGCCACTAAAAATGAGAACCTGGAAGAAATGGATAAATTCTTGGACTCTTATAATCTTCCACGGTTGAAAGAAGAGGATGTAGCATATCTAAACACCCCCATCACCATTGATAAAATAAAAATGGTAATCAAAAGTCTGCCCAAAAACAAAAGCCCAGGCCCAGATGGATTCACTAATGAATTCTATCAAACTTTCCAAGAGGAACTACTACCAATCCTGGCAAGACTCTTTCATGAAATTGAACAAGTGGAAACACTCCCAAATAGCTTTTATGAAGCCAACATCACCTTGATACCTAAACCAGACAGAGATGCTACGAAAAAAGAAAATTACAGACCAATATCGCTGATGAATGCAGATGCAAAGATCCTCAACAAAATCCTGGCAAATAGGATTCAATACCTCATTAAGAAGATCATCCAGTACGATCAAGTAGGTTTCATCCCAGGAATGCAAGGATGGTTTAACATCCGTAAGTCTATCAACATAATACACAACATCAACAACAAGAAAAATAAAAACCACACGATTATATCAATAGATGCAGAGAAAGCATTTGACAAGGTCCAACACCCATTCTTGATCAAAACTCTCAGCAAGATGGGAATGGAAGGAACCTTTCTCAATATAGTTAAGGCCATCTACCACAAGCCAGTGGCAAATATTATCCTCAATGGAGAAAAACTAAAAGCCTTCCCTCTAAATTCTGGCACAAGACAAGGCTGTCCTCTCTCACCACTCCTATTCAACATAGCACTGGAAGTACTTGCTATAGCGATTAGGCAAGAAAAAGATATCAAGGGAATCCAGATAGGAAAGGAAGAAGTCAAGCTCTCACTGTTTGCAGATGACATGATGCTCTACTTAGAAAACCCTAAAGACTCTACCAAAAAGCTTCTAGAAACAATAGACTCATATAGCAAGGTGGCAGGCTACAAAATTAACACACAAAAATCAATGGCCTTTCTATACACCAATAGTAATAAGGTAGAAATAGACATTAAGAAAACAACCCCATTCACAATAGTGCCACACAAACTCAAATATCTTGGAATCAACTTGACTAAAAATGTGAAAGACCTATACAAAGAAAACTATAAAACTCTGCTCCAAGAAATAAGAGAGGACACGCGGAAATGGAAACACATACCCTGCTCATGGATTGGCAGGATTAACATCATCAAAATGGCAATACTCCCCAAGGCGTTATACAGATTCAATGCTATCCCTCTAAAGATACATATGACATTCTTCAAAGAGGTAGATCAGGCACTTTTGAAATTTGTTTGGAACAATAAACACCCTAGAATAGCTAAAGCAATCATTGGGAAAAAGAATATGGGAGGAATTACTTTCCCCAACTTTAAACTTTACTACAAAGCAATAGTTATCAAAACAGCATGGTATTGGAATAAGGACAGACCCTCAGATCAGTGGAATAGGCTTGAATACTCAGAAAATGTTCCCCAGACATACAATCACCTAATTTTTGATAAAGGAGCAGGAAATCCTAAATGGAGCAAGGAAAGCCTCTTCAACAAGTGGTGTTGGCACAACTGGCTAGCCACTTGCAAAAAATTGAACTTAGACCCCCAGCTAACATCATGTACGAAGGTAAAATCCAAATGGATTAAAGACCTCGATATCCGACCCCAAACCATAAGATATATAGAACAACACATAGGCAAAACTCTCCAGGACATTGAGACTTCAGGCATCTTCAAGGAGGAAACTGCACTCTCCAAGCAAGTGAAAACAGAGATTAACAGATGGGAATATATTAAGTTGAGAAGCTTCTGCACCTCAAAGGAAATAGTGCCCAGGATACAAGAGCCACCCACTGAGTGGGAGAATCTATTCACCCAATACCCATCAGACAAAGGGCTAATCTCCAAAATATACAAGGCACTGACAGAAATTTACAAGAAAAAAACATCTAATCCCATCAAAAAATGGGGAGAAGAAATGAACAGACACTTTGACAAAGAAGAAATACAAATGGCCAAAAGACACATGAAGAAATGCTCCACATCACTAATCATCAGAGAGATGCAAATCAAAACAACAATGAGATACCACCTCACACCACAGAGAATGGCACACATCACAAAGAATGAGAACAAACAGTGCTGGTGGGGATGTGGAGAGAAAGGAACCCTTATCCACTGCTGGTGGGAATGCCGTCTAGTTCAACCTTTATGGAAAGCAATATGGAGATTCCTCCAAAAACTGGAAATCGAGCTCCCATACGATCCAGCTATACCACTCCTAGGAATATACCCTAAGAACACAAAAATACAATACAAAAATCCCTTCCTTACACCTGTATTCATTGCAGCACTATTTACCATAGCAAGACTCTGGAAACAACCAAGATGCCCTTCAACAGACGAATGGCTAAAGAAACTGTGGTACATATACACAATGGAATATTATGCAGCTGTCAGGAGGGATGAAGTCATGAAATTTTCCTATACATGGATGTACACAGAATCTATTATGCTGAGTGAAATAAGTCAGAGAGAGAGAGAGAAAAAAACGCAGAATGGTCTCACTCATCTATGGGTTTTAAGAAAAATGAAAGACATTCTTGCAATATTAAATTTCAGACACAAAAGAGAAAAGAGCTGGAAGTTCCAGCTCACCTCAGGAAGCTCACCACAAAGAGTGATGAGTTTAGGTAGAGAAATAACTACATTTTGAACTGTCCTAATATTGAGAATGTATGAGGGAAATGTAGAGCCTGTTTAGGGTACAGGCGGGGGTTGGGTGGGGAGGAGGGAGATTTGGGACTTGGGTGATGGGAATGTTGCACTGGTGATGGGTGGTGTTCCTTTTATGACTGAAACCCAAACACAATCATGTATGTAATCAAGGTGTTTAAATAAAAAAAAGAAAAAAAAAGAAATTATTCATAAACTCCAAAAAAAAAAAAAAAAAGAAAAAAGAGTTGGTGAGAAAGCGTAACAGGTAGGGCAGTTGTCTTCCACACATAGACTCTGGTTTGATTCCCAGAACCCCAATCTTGAGTAACTTCAGGATGGGGAGTGAGTGAGGCAATCCCAGGGAAGTAGGAGACATTCGATGAAGACCAAGACAAAAGTCCTTTGCCAGCCAGTGGAAATATGATTTTGTTGAAGCTGAGTTATAGGGAAGTGACACGAGTCATCTCCCTGGACACCTGAGTTTGCGAATTGAGACTTACCACAGCCCTACTTGCTCTGACTCTTCTGGTTGCAGGAGTCTTCTTCTAATGGACTTCCTCTAGAGAGCCCAGCTTCTTAACCTGGGGGCTGCCTTTTTGCTTCCTCTCACCTCAGAAACCTTAGATTTCTTCAGCGTCTTAGATTCTAGGGCTTCCTTGAAAGTAGTGGCCAAGGGTGCTAGTCTTGGAACATAGCACCTTGTTCTCTGAAACTCTTGGCCATCTGTCACAGGCCACTTCACTGTGACTGATGCTCCAGAGGAGAGCACTGGCCTTAACTACGGAGTAGCATCTTGCGGACTGAAGTGGGCCTGGGAGACCACGTGCAATTCCACTCTGCAGAAAATTGGCACTTGCTCTCCTGGGAAGTGACAAAGTGAAACACCTGCTTGATTTTTCAGGCAGGGAGCTAATTAGTAACCAGGCAAGGCTGACATTTACATCAGCAAGAAAAGCAGGTGTCTAGATAAAATTCTTAAGTTTATTTATTTATTTAGTTTTTGGTTTTTGGGTCACACCCGGCTGTGCTCAGGGGTTATTCCTGGCTCCAGGCTCAGAAATTGCTCCTGGCAGGCACAGGGGACCATATGGGGCACCGGGATTCGAACCAATGACCTCCTGCATGAAAGGCAAACACCTTACCTCCATGCTATCTCTCTGGCCACCAAGTTTATTTTTTTAAGTAGAAGAACTTGTATTAGAAACAAACACCATATGATTTTTATTACTTTGTTTAAACACCATGATTGCAAGGCTGATCATAATACAGTTGTTTTTCTTCTCTCTCTCTCTCTCTCTCTCTCTCTCTCTCTCTCTCTCTCTCTCTCTCTCTCTCTCTCTCTCTCTCTCTAAGACACTGTGGTTGCAATATTGTCACTAAAGAGGCACCATGCATATCACTTTATCTTGTATCAACACCCAGCTCTTGTCCAGAGATCATTGTCATGGTGATCCCTTCTCAAGATGCCCCAGCTGTATTCCCCCTCATTTATGGAAGCTTTCCACCATGGACTTATTCTCCTAGTCCTCTACTCTATTGGCTCTGGATATTATAGCTTTTTTTTTCTAAATACTATTAACTTTTGTTTGTTTGTTTTTGGGCCACAACCAGCAGCGCTCAGGTTATTCTTGGTTCTTAGCTCAGAAATCATTCCTGGCAGACTCAGGGGACCATATGAGATGCCAGGGATTGATCCCAGGTTGGTTACTGCAAGGCAAGAGCACCCCCAACGTACTATCACCCCAGCATCTTAACTCCCCCCCCACTTTTTCTTATATTTTATAAATAAATACAATCATTCTATGTCTATCCCTCTTTCTCTGACTCAGCATAAAACTCTCCTTATCATTCCATATCTAAGCAAATTTCATGACTTCATTTTTCCTAACAGCTACATAGTATTTCATTGTTTAGATGTACCATAATTTCTTTACACTTGTCTGTTATTGGGCACTAGGATTGTTTCCAGATTCTGGATATTGCATTTCTTGCAATGAACACGGGAGTGCAAAGGGTTTATCTGTATTGTATTATTGGGCCCTAGTGTATATTTATAGAAATGGTATTGCTGGGTTACATGGAAGTTGAATTCCTACTTTTAGAGAAATTCCATATTGTTTTCTCAAACAGGCTAGACCAGTTAATATTTTCACAAGCAGTGAATGAATATCCCATTGTCCCTGCTTCCACATCAGCACTGGTTGTTCCTGTTCTTTTCTTTTCTTTTGTTTTTTTTTTTTTTTTTTTTTGTGGTTTTTGGGTCACACCCGGCAATGCTCAGGAGTTTTTCCTGGCTCAATGCTCAGAAATTGCCCCTGGCAGGCACGGGGGATCATATGGGACGCCGGGATTCGAACCGATGACCTTCTGCATGAAAGGTAAACGCCTTACCTCCATGCTATCTCTCCGGTCCCTGTTCCTGTTCTTTTCTATGTGTACCAGTCTCTGTGGTATGGATATCCCATTGTAGTTTTGAAAAAAAAAATTATTTATATTGATTGATTGATCAGTTGGTTGATTCTTGGGCCTAACCCAGCGGTGCTCAGGGGTTACTCCTGGCTCTGGACTCAGAGATCACCCCTGGCAGGCTGGGGGACCATGTGGGAGGATGCAGGGAATCGAACCTGATCCCTCCAGGGTCAGCCACATGCAAGGCAAATACCCTACTGCTGTGCTATCTCTCCAGCCCCAAACTTCATAATAAAATTGAATTAAAAATAAATGGGTGCTAGATCTTGTCCATTGTTTTCTGTACATCTACTGATATGATCATATAATTTTTATTTTTCCTTTTATTTATAGGTGTATTATGTAGATTGTAGATTGATATATGTCAAACTATCCTTGCATCTCTGGGATGATTACTACTTGGTCATGATGTATGATTTTTTTTATGCATTGTTGTATTCTATTTGCTAGTATTTTGTTGAGGATCTTTGCATCTGTGTTCATCAGGGATATCAGCCTGTAATTTTCTTTTTTGTAGTATTTCTGTCAGCTTTCAGCATCAAAGTGATGTTATTTTCATAAAAACTATTTGGAAGTATTTCTGTTTCTTCAATTTCCTGGAAGAGCCTGAAAAGGACTGGCAGTAGGTCATCCCTAAAGGTTTGAAAGATCTCAGTAGTGAATCCATTTGGACCTGGATTTTTGTTTTTGGGAAGTCTTTTGATAACCATTTCAATTTCCTCAATAGTGATGGATCTATTCATCTTGGTTCATCCTTGGGAAGTTATAGGAGTCAAGAATTTATCCATTTTTTCTAGTTATCTTGTTCTGTGGCATAAAGATCCTCAAAGTAATCTGATTGCCATTTTCATTTCTGTAATATCTGTTTTGACACCCCTTTTCATTTCTGATTTGGTTTATTAGGGATCACTCTTTTTCTTGTGAGTCTTACTAATCATTTATCCATCTTGATTATGTTTTCAAAGAGCTAACTCTTGCTTTCATTGATCTTTTGGATTTTCTTGGGGGGGTGTCCAGTTCATTAATTTCTACTTTCAGTTTTATTATTTCCTATTTCCTGTCTGCTTTTGGCTCATTTTTGGTACTTTTACAATTAGTTAAGGTACTATTAAGGTACTGTGCTATTAAAGTATGATGTTGGCCCATTCTTCCTTTCTGATTAATACTGGCAAAGCTATACAATTTCCTTTTAACAATGCTTTTGCTGTCTCCCACAAATTCTGATAATTCGTATAATCAGTCTCATTTGTTTCCAGGAATCTTTTGATTTCCTTCATGAGCCACTGGTTGTTTAGTAATGAGCTGTTTAACTTCCAAATGTTAAAGTTATTTCTGTTTCTAATATAAGTATTTTAGTACATCATGATCTGCAAAGATAACTGATACAATTTCTACCCTCTTGGTTCTATGGAAGTATGTTTTGTGGCTCAGCATGTAATCTACCTTAGAAAGTGTCCTATGTACACTGGAGGAAAAATGTATTCAGCTTTTTGGGAATGAAATGCTCTATATATGTATGTATGTATGTATGTATGTATGTATGTATGTATGTATGTATGCATGCCCCATCTTTGTAATTGCCGCTAGAGGGCAATTGGCTCCTGGGCTGAAGTGCTGGGGGTGGAGGATGGGACAAGGAAGGACACACTGTGGAATCCCAAGTCTGACTGCTCCTGTGGATGGTCAATGGCGAATAGTTGGAAATTGTTTACAGGACTCCTGGATCCTGCTGCCTTTTGCTGAACCTTTACTACTGGTCTGGGTCTAACACTCAGCAACTGTTACTCTGCTGGTGAGGCTTTGCAGTGATTTTTTTCACTTTACTATCATTTCATTTTACTATTTTTCTCATTTCTACTACCATATCTTAAGTTTTATTGGCTCTTGTTAAGAGGATTTCTTTAAATCCCTTAAACATTCTCAACATTTTCTCTCTAAAGTTCATACCAGAGAGTCTATACAGGTGGCTGGCTGATACTAGCTGGCTCTTCACTGACTTAACATGGTAGGGTTTTGTATTGCTCCATGGTGACAGTTGCAGTGTGTTGTGTATGTAAATATTTTGGGGGATTACTATGTTGCTCACCCTAATCTGTGCCCTACCCTAGGGTGTGACCTGGCATTCTGCCCCCACCCTAGGGTAGGACCTGATTCTGCTTCCACCATTGGTTGGTATCTGATCCCACCATTGGGTGGGACCTGACTCTGGACTATAAGAGCAAGGGTCTGTGGAAGGCGGGGGCTTTTTTGCTGGCTGGAACTGAAGCTGAGTCTTTGGACTTCAGTTTTGTCCATCCGAATAAAGCAAATATTTCCACGAGCCTGACTGTCTGCGAGCTGTTTACCCGCCGTTTCACCTCAGAACCGTGGGCTAGACAGGGTGGCAGACACGTGCTCCGAGCTGGAAGAAAAGGGCCTCATTCTCCATCCCTCCATCAGTCAACCTCTTCAGGGGCTGTCCTGCTACATAATGGCGCCCGAACAGGGACCTGAACCCTGGACCCTCAGAACTGTAAGTGAAATATTTCATTGGAAATTTCCTATGCTGACCATCAAATGGTTTCTGTGGTTAGTCATGTGGATTTTACCACCCTTAATCTTACGCATTGGTGCTCTAGTATACAAGTGGATCATTCCATTTTGTTTAAAACTAATTGGTTTTGATCTAAGGACAATCACTGCAGTTGGATGGTTGTGGTCTATATTTCAAATGAAAAGTGTAGTGTCTCTAGCCATCATAGTTTGTGGAATTTCTGTGTTGACTAACGTTATTATTATGAGCATAGTTATTTGCTGTTATTTCTATTTAGGAAATAGAAAGTGTAGAAATGGTGAGGCTAAAACCAGTATAGATAATAAGGAAATTTATCTGACGAAAACTCAGACCAAGGTGCAGGCTGACGAATCCAGCCCCACCATCAACAATATAGAAATTTTTGCTGGAAGAAAAACAACTCAGAATGTTAAGCCTGATTCTAGTGAATTGCTTGACAGTAGTGACTCAGATAATGATCTACCTCCAGTGCTAACTCCACGAAGTATGCCTCCTTCTAGTCACAAAATTGAATCGCAGAGCAGAGCAGATTCAAAAAATGAACCACATGCTCGGTCTCAGAGCTCTATTCAGAGTAATTTTGCTAATCAGGCCTTATCCCCTATAGACGGGGTAAATGTTTCTAACTATGTACCCTATCAGATGGAAGAATTAGATCGGTTTAAAAGATCATGTAAAGAAAATGGGCCAAAATCGCCATACAGTGTGGAGTTATTAAGACTTTGGAGTCATAACTCATCTTGGACTTTGTATGATTTTAAAAGAATCGCTGAAATATGCCTGTCGTCTAAACAGCGAACTGAATGGGAAATGTACTATTCAGAAGGCGTAAAATCTAAATTATATAGTCCGGATGGTATGAAAAAGCAAGTGGCAGGTGTTACTCTATCGTATGAATTATTAATGGCAGAAAATCAATTTGCAAATATTCAGACACAAGCAGCTTTACCTAAGGAAATCTTAAATTTAATCAGGGAGATTGCATTGTCAGCATGGGAAAAAATTGATTCTAACAGCATTGGTAGAGGAAACTTTTTAAAAATCACCCAAGGCCCTTATGAGTCATTTGCAGAGTTTGTAGGTAAGATTAAAGATGCTCTGAAGTTACAAATCGAAGATGAGGAGATAAGAAACTTCCTAGTAAAATCTGTGGCCTATCATAATGCAAATTCAGCCTGTAGATTAGTATTGAATACATTAAATGAAAAGTCAGATATGAATGATTACCTTTATGCCTGCCGGAATGTCTATGTGGAACCCCAACCCCCACCCCACTCAGACTCAGTACAAACCTTCCCAGTTACCAAGGGAACAATGTCTTACTCCCCTCGGGGACAGAACACTTTCCAGAAACCAGGTCTTTGCCCAAAATGCAAAAGGGGTCGCCACTGGGCGAAAGATTGCAGATCCAGAAACCTCATTAATAATAACCTAAGTAGAGGTTTCAACACAGTCCCCAGGAGGCAAATCACCTGCTACCATTGTGGAAAACAGGGACATATCAAAAGAAATTGTCGTCTCCTTATAAATTCAGCTCCCCAAGAACACACATACAAGATGCAGGGAAACGCCTACAGGGCCTCCCCCCAGGCCCTTCCAAATCAGGGGCAAAGTTCACAGACAATAATCCTTCCAAGCCCAGCCCAAGAAAATTCATCACGATAAGGGAATTAATCCACTCTACTTCAGGGAGTGCCGGATTAGATATATTATGCCCAGAGGACATTACAATTTACCCAGGAGCATGCCCTTACATGTTAGAAACTGGCATTGTAGGCCCGCCACCCCCAGATACCATGGGTTTGATCCTTGGCAGAAGTTCCCTCAACATAAAGGGTATATCAGTAATCACTGGTGTCATTGACTCAGATTCCATGGGAGAAATCATTGTAGTTATTACTGTACCAGTTACATGGACCTTTAAAAAAGGAGAAGCGATTGCCCAGATAGTAATAGTGCCTTATGTCAAATTTGGGACTTCAGATAAGACTAGAATTGGAGGTTTTGGAAGCACAGATCCGGGTGCTGCTCAAAACCCAATCGTGGCTCTGGTTACTAAATGTAAAGATGAACACCCAATGATCAAACTTCACTTGGAAGGCAAACCCTTTGATGGAATGATAGATACGCGTGCTCAGGTTACCGTAATTTCTGATAAAGAATGGCCAGAAAATTGGCCTCTTCAGGAAATCCCGTATTCCCTAGAAGGAATAGGAGGCCTGAGTTCCTGTCTGTTGAGTACGAGGACTATACTATTTTACGGCCCAGAAAATCAAAAAGCAATAATCAGACCTCACGTGGGCCCATTTTCACCATCCCTGTGGGGCCGTGACCTACACAAACAGTGGAAAGCAGAATTCCACATCCCATTAGCTCCAGAAGAGCCCGAACCTTCTTTTGATTTAAAAACCCAAAATTTTTAGTGGGGGCCACTACCGTAAAAACACCAGCACCAATAAAAATAAAATGGAAATCTGATGAACCAATTTGGACAGGTCAGTGGCCCCTTAAAACTGATAAATTAAAGGTGCTGACAGAATTAGTGGAGGAACAGCTAAGTTTAGGACATATTGAACCATCTTTTTCTCAATGGAATTCACCTATATTCACTATAAAAAAGAAATCCGGTAAATGGAGACTTTTGATGGATCTTAGAGCTATAAATTTATCCATGATACCTATGGGCAAATTGCAGACTGGTTTACCATCACCTGTAGTTATTCCAAAGGAATGGCCACTAATTATAATTGATCTGAAAGACTGCTTCTACCATATTCCTATCCACCCAGATGATAAAAAACGTTTTGCATTCTCAGTTCCTTCTCTCAATAATACCCATCCCTGCAGACGTTTCCAATGGACTGTTCTCCCCCAAGGCATGCTGAATTCCCCAACCATGTGTCAGTTTTTTGTAGATAAGGTTTTGAGCCCTGCTCGTGAAAAATTTCCTCAAGCCATGATATTTCATTATACAGATGATATCTTGCTCACAATGAACAACGAAACAGATTTACAGGAATTATACTCTTATGTTACTGACTGTTTACAAACATCAGGACTGAAAATAGCTTTAGAAAAAATACAGATAATGCCACCGTATCAATATTTGGGTTTTATTTTGGACCGGACGTCTATACGTCCACAAAAATTTTCTATCAAAAAAGAAAACCTCAGAACGCTTAATGATTTTCAGAGACTTTTAGGTGACGTAAATTGGCTCCGCCCTGCACTAGGAATCCCAAATGCAGAGTTATCTAATCTGTTTAAAACGTTGGAGGGTGATCCTGCTTTAGATAGCCCGAGAAATTTAACAACAGCTGCCAAAAATGAATTGGACATCTTCTTGAGCAGATTACAAAAATCGTTTCTCTCAAGATTCATCCCAGGAGAAAAGGTATTACTGTTAATCTTCCCTACTATAGAAACCCCCACAGGGGCCTTGATGCAACAGTCAGGACCTTTGGAATGGGTGTATTTACATAACAAACAACCTCGCTCAGTTGTCCCCTACTTGCAACTGATTTCAGAGATTATTATCAAGGCAAGACTCAGATCTATATCTTTACTAGGTTTTGACCCAGATATAATAGTTTTGCCAGTACCAAAAAAGGAAATTGAGTCAATATTGCCAATTAATGAATCTCTACAAAGGGCCCTCTCAGATTTCACAGGAGAAATATCCTCCCATTATCCAGCAGGAAAAATTTGGGACTTTTTAAAGAAAACTCAGTTTGTTATTTCTTCAATTGTTCGGGATTCCCCTATCCCCAATGCCAAGGTTTTTTACATTGATGGATCCCAAAATGGAAAAGGAGGAATAACTGGAGACAACATTAATATGACCATAGATACCAAATATAAATCTGCACAGAAAGTTGAATTAGCAACGTTAATTTACCTATTAGAAAATGTATCTGAAGCCATGAATATAGTTTCTGATTCTTTGTATGTGGTAAATTTATGTCATGTGATAGCCACTGCATCCCTTAATGCTAATAACCCGATCATACAGGACTTACTTAAACAATTACAGCAGCTTCTTCAAAAACGAACTGAGCCCATCTTCATCACGCATATTAGAGCCCACTCAGGTCTTCCAGGACCTATGGCTCAAGGAAATAAAACTGCTGACTTGCTAGCAATGCCTATATTTAAATCACCTGTAGAGGAACATTCAGCCCTACACACAAATGCTCGCCGTTTACATGTGAATTACCAAATTCCATGGAGGCAAGCTAGAGAAATCGTAGAAAACTGCAACGTATGTGCACCATTAACAAAAAAGACTCACATAGCAGGAGCAAACCCAAGAGGCTTACAGTCTAACGAACTTTGGCAAATGGATATAACTCAAACAGATTTATTTCCAAGGAAACCTTATCTTCATGTTGTGGTGGACACTTATTCTCGGTTTATGTGGGCAATTCCCATGTCTTCTCAAAAATCTAAGGCTGCTTGTAGTTTTCTTTTACAATGTTTCTCTGTGATGGGTATTCCATATTCTATAAAAACTGATAATGGGCCAGCCTATGTTAGCAAAACTTTTGAATTTTTTTGTAAGGAATGGCAGATAAGACATCTCAGAGGAATTCCTTACAATTGTAGGGGACAGGCCATTGTAGAAAGGACTCACAGAACCTTAAAAACTCAATTGCAAAAAAATAGAAAAAGAGGTTTACCACCAACGGATTTGCTATCTTTGACTCTTATCACACTAAATTACTTTAACTTACCCCAAGGGGAAAGCTACACTGCAGCGGAAAGACATTTTAAAGAAGATATTCAGAGACAAGAAACAACCCATAAACCTATTTGGATCAAGGAGGATGAAAAATGGATAGCTGGCTATCTTCTCCTAAGAGGAAGGGGTTATGCCTATGTTTCTATAAATGATGACCCTCCCAAGAAATTTTGGGTTCCATTACGTCTTGTTAGAAATCGGGCTAGCACAAATGATCAGGTTCAGACTACAAACTCCCCTTCAGAGAAAAAACAGAATACTTCAGACACTAACAGCAGTAATATTACTAAGGTCTCTGGGGCAGGGAACGATTTAGCTGTCACACACCATACAATGAGTGAGACTGATGGTAGTGATAAACCCTTACACTCCGAGATGCAAAAGGAAAGACAGGAACCTGTCTTAACTGGGCTCCAAAATATAGGAAACTCTTGCTACATGAACTCAATATTGCAATGCTTGTATAATATTTCAGACTTAACTCAGTATTTTTATAAAGATCATTATAAAAAGGATATTAACAAGAAAAATCCGATGGGGCATGAAGGTAAATTAGCCGAAGAATTTGGTCGGCTCATCAAAACCATGGGAAATGGATTTCATAGATATATTAACCCTGAAAGCTTCAAAGTAACAATTGGTTTACTTAATGACCAGTTTGCTGGACACAATCAGCAGGATCCTCACGAACTACTGATGTTCCTAATAGAGGGATTACATCAGGACTTGCTTACTGTAAATCTAATGACAGACAAAACTACACATCTCATGGGAAATGAAAATTATGAACAATTTAGTCCAGAACACCAAAAGGCTCATAAATCTATTATTTATGATCTCTTTCAAGGACAATTCAAATCTATACTCCAGTGTCTCACTTGCCACCAAAAGTCTGAGGTTTATGAGACATTTGTTCATTTGTCTTTGGCTGTTACATCTACAGATAAATGTACATTACAGGAATGCCTCTCTGAATTTTTTAAGGAAGAAGAATTAAGAAATGACAACAAAGTTCTGTGCAACAGTTGCAAAAATAGAAGGGATTTTTCAAAGAAAACGTATTTATGGAAACTGCCACCAGTACTTATAATACACTTGAAACGTTTTGCTTTTGATGGCAAACAAATAAAAAAATTGCATACTTATGTAGATTTTCCTTTAGAAGACCTCAATTTAGAGGAATTCACTTCAGAGAATAAAAGCAAGATTAAGAAATACAACTTATCATCGGTGTCAAACCATTATGGTAAAGTTCACTATGGACACTGTACTTCATACTGTAAAATTGCTGCAAAACAACACTGGATCAATTTTGATGACAAGAAGATCAAAAAAGTCCCTAATACATTGGTGAAATCCACAGCAGCATACATCCTGTTTTATACTTCTTAGAGATCTACAATGAACACCAGATAATCATTTTACTTCCTTATCAGTTGCTATTAATGCTCTAGGATTCTTTCCACAGGCATGATCAATGAATATAGATTGAAAATCATGAATCCCCAATGTGTTTCCTTGTAGGATGGATTTATGTCTTAATTTCATTATTGCTCTAGGTCTCAGTTAATCATGAAATTTTACAAATTAATTTAGTCAAGGTTCACCTGAAAGAGAAATTTCTCATCATATTAATGTTGTTTTTCTTTCTAGGTATACTCATTTAACGACTTTCACTCTTTTTATTTTAACATCATTGCTTTATTTCCCTCAATTTAGGTTTTAAGACACTTACATAATGATAATTTTAGGTGGACTTTCTTCACAGTGCTTCTTGCCTATGATTGATTATCATAAAGTTACTGTTATACAATAACTTTGTATATATACTGATATACACGTATAGTAGAGTTGTCCATGTTTGTATTATGCATGAAATTCTCTTTCAGATCTGCTAGGCAAAACCATAAAAAAAAAATTTTTTTTTGTGAATTTGAAATGATTTATCTAAACAATTGCCGGCTATTACATTTTAAGGAGCTTTTAGTTGATTCAGCTGAATTCTCTTTTCTTTTGCTCTATTTTGGATCCTTTCCAACAAATATTTTTTAGTATGAGTGAGTGTTATGGCCATATTTTTTGTGAAGTCTGTGTGTGTATGTCTTGTTTAGTGTCTGTCTGTTCTGCATATTTTGTATATAGTTTCCTTTTTCCTAATTTTATCTTCCCCAAATTAGTCTTCCTTATCCTTCCTTCTCTCTTCCTAGTCCTTAACATTTTAATTTTCAGGATTTCACATGTGCAACCCATCTCCTTCACCCACAACTACAAGCTTCCTGATCTCGGCGGGAAGAAGAAAACCATGACTGTTGGAGTTTTACACCATATATGCTGCAAACTTGTTGGAAATGAAGCCACCTGGGATTTGTGTCACAATGTAACACCAGAGAAAAGATCCATGGACAAGACCCACAGTCTCTGGATCCCAGTTAAACTGTGCTATCTGAATTTCTGGTTTTCCATCCACATACAAAATGCTATTGTTGACCGTTTCTACAATGGCTACCCCAAGATTGCACCGATCCCAAAGGAAATACAGAAGCCCAACCAACTTATGATGTAATGATGTAACGCTTGGGGATGCCCCAACACATGGATGACTGTACTGGCCTTCCTTCTTCATTCAGCTTGATGTTATCTCCTGTACAAGGCTTCAACCCGCTTTTCCAGACCCATCAAGTGTCTTCTGCCGGTCTTTTTGGAGTTCCAGACCCCTCATATTTACAGATTGGTATTGAACTCTATAGAAATTACATCTGTTGTTTTTCCTATAACTGTAATCCTTTGAAGTTATGTTTGGTACTACACTTCTTTTGACTATCGTAATTAATGTTTTTCTATTTTAGTTTTTAATATTAGGAATCGATGTTGTATTACATTAAGGTTTTGCTTTCTTGACTTTAGGTTTGTGAGTTAGATATTATTGTCTATAATTTCCCAAATGATATTTTTGTCTGTTCTCAGGGTTTTTTGCGTGGGCGCATCATAGGCAAAATACTAGGTTTATAGAAGGTTCCATCCATTTTGGATGGGCCCTCAAGTTGTTTATTTACACAGGGAGGGTCTCTGCCTTAAACATTTTGTTTTGGTTTGTGACTTAAGCTCCCATCTATAAATAGTCGACATCAATTTCAGACATCTTATGGACTTCAGACTGGATTAAGAACTTGGACTAAGTTCAGATACCTATTGATCATCATTGCAGTGGCTCCCCACTGTGCAGAGGGTGTATGTGCCTCTTCTTCCGAAATAAAGGCCTAGTTCAATGCCCTCAAAGATGGGCTTTCTGGTCTACCTGAACTTGAATGAAAATGGAGCTGGAGAGATAGCATGGAGGCCGAACATGGAGGTGAGGCATTGGCCTTTCATGCAGAAGGTCATTGGTTCAAATGCCGGTATCTGCCAGGAGCGATTTCTGAACGTGGAGTCAGGAGTAACTCCTGAGCACTGCCAGGTGTGACCCAAAAACGACCACCACCACCACCAACAACAACAACAAATAAAGAAAAGGTGCTTCTTCTTGCCTGCTACACAACCTTTCTGGTGTCTCTTAGAAAGATCTATGTACGTCTTAGATTTATCTTCTCAGGAGCTTGTAGTTGATTCCTTGATACATGTTTCTGGTTTTAGACACCCTGTGCTTAGGTTAGAAGTTTTTCTTTACATTTTCCTGTGATGCGCTTATGCAAACAGCCGCTCTTTTATTATTGACTAATTTTTCTTTTAATAATTGTAGACAATATTGTTTGTTTACTAAAAACAAAAGGGGGAATTGTTGTGTATGTAAATATTTTGGGGGATTACTATGTTGCTCACCCTAATCTGTGCCCTACCCTAGGGTGTGACCTGGCATTCTGCCCCCACCCTAGGGTAGGACCTGATTCTGCTTCCACCATTGGTTGGTATCTGATCCCACCATTGGGTGGGACCTGACTCTGGACTATAAGAGCAAGGGTCTGTGGAAGGCGGGGGCTTTTTTGCTGGCTGGAACTGAAGCTGAGTCTTTGGACTTCAGTTTTGTCCATCCGAATAAAGCAAATATTTCCACGAGCCTGACTGTCTGCGAGCTGTTTACCCGCCGTTTCACCTCAGAACCGTGGGCTAGACAGGGTGGCAGATGCGTGCTCCGAGCTGGAAGAAAAGGGCCTCATTCTCCATCCCTCCATCAGTCAACCTCTTCAGGGGCTGTCCTGCTACAGCAGTGTTTTTATGTGTTGCAGTGAAGCTTTCTCAGTAGCAGACATGTGCAGCTGTGGAGCTAAGCAGAGCAGCTGTGCTCTTTTGGGGGCACGCTAACGTGGGTGTGAAAATGTCTCTTCTTTGTCACAAAGCGGACCCTGCTGCCAGTCTATGTCAGCCTCTGTTTCCTGGACTGTGTGCGTTTTTTTTTTTAAACTACATATTGTTAAAATGTAAAGGCTGAGATGATAGCGCAAGTGGGGGGGCACATGTCTAAGTTGTGTGATGCTTGAGTCCCACTCTGGACATCATGTGCATTCAGCTCTAGCCCTCACTACTACTGGAGGTAGTCTCTAAAAGAACTTGTAATGGAATCAGCAGGAAAACAGTCCAGCTTCTTTACTAAGCTCCAAAAGACTATAATGGTCACTGACTCTTCCTAGGTGGTCTGATTAAGGCTGATTCTCCTGTAAATGATAGGGTTAGATTACCCTTTCTGCATGCAAGAACAGCTTTTTCTCAGTTGGGGTTAGATTCCCCTTTCTGCATGAAACCACAGCAGCTCATGCCACACTCTACACCACTATCGAAATGGTCAAGGTCCACAACCGAATCTTATCAACCTACTATACTACTAAATTTGTTTCAGATCTATAGCACCTGGAGTATGTGACTGTAAATGGCCACATGACACCTCCAAATTTTAGTTATGTCAATCTAGCAGTATCACAGGAAGTTTGATGGGCAAATTACATAGAAATCTACCAAGGTCAGTGAGCTTAACCAGTAACACAGAAGGCTCAATTAGCACCAATCAAAGCTCAGTAAATCCTTAGACACTGTCTTTAGTAACACGAAGAAAATACAGAATAATTATTTCAAACTGTCCCTAATTGATCTAAGTTTTGATAATTCTTGATATAACAGTCTTCATGCTGGTCATAATAAAAAGCAGAGCTGCCAAACCTGGGTATTGTGTTTTGGAGGGCACAGGCTGGTTGAGCTTTGATCTATGTAGCCCTGTCAGCACTACCAGAATCTGGTGGGCCCATGCCATAGATAAGAGTAATGCAGTCCGAACCTGTGTAGTTGAGGCAAGAAGAGTTTTGGCAAGAAGTCTGTAACACTGCATAGTACAGAATATTCCATTGACAAACACTCCGAGGCAATTTCTTCTGAGGACTGATACCTAGGCCCAAGGGAAGAGACATGGTGGACAAGAAATCTGGCCTCTGACATTAGCCTTGTGGGTATCTTATTTCCTTGAGTCTTCTGTGAGTGTGGTAGACGTAATAGCCTAAAAACCTAATCCACAGCATGGTCTTTGAATGGCAAATTATTTGAATGACAAGATAATATTTGCTAATTGCTTACCAAAGAGGTGACCATGAAGGTAGCACAGTACCAAGTGAAACTGTGCTCCTGGAAGTGGGAGAGAGCCACGGATAGGGCAACTCTTACTCCCTCAGGGAACCACTCTTACTCCTCAAGGAAGATGGAGTCCTGCAACTGAGAACTCACTACCACCTGGGGCAGGCAAAAATAAAGTTCTCTTGAGGTCAAGAAGAAACTGCCTCCATCATATATTGACCTAGCTCCACATCCTCAAGAGTAATCTTGGAAGAGATGCTAAGTTGATGCAAATAACAGGTACATCAGTCTCTGGGGCTACTTTGGGGAGAGGCACAGCAAACTGAGTACCCGCCCTACCAAAACTCCAGCAATCACACCAACTGCACAGCCTCCACCATATAAATGGCCCAGACTCACTGCATCATGACTAATCTCTGAAGAGATGCCAAGTTGACAAAACTTCCAGGTACATCAGAGTTCAGGCTGAAAACTCTGAGACCTTCTCGAAGTGGACACAGGCAGCATTCTAGTCTCACCTCCATCCGCATACTGTCCAAAGCTTCAGCAGCCACACCACATTCCATGGCCACCATCATGTAAATGCCCCAACTTCATAGTTTTATGACTAATCTTGGAAAAGATACCAAAGCAATGAAACTCACAGGTATACCCATATTTGGAGCCTTTTTGCAAAGGGGGTTTGCCAAGAATTCCCCCAGTTCTATAGATCATGAAGCTACTGGGGCATGTGGGCGGCATATGTGGCCCACAAATTCCTCCAAATTCCACAGTATGACAAGTCAAGAGGAGCACAGCAAATTAGATGGAACTGTAGCAAAAATGTCCACTTAGTTTAGTAAGTGAAAAAGGCTTCACTAGCAGCAAACAGCTCAATAAATCCTCAATCTGACTAACACCAATTGTGAGAGATAAATTTTTCACAAATTTTCTTTTACAGAGCCATTTACTTCTTTTTTTTTTTTTTTTTTTTTTTTTTTTTTGGTTTTTGGGCCACACCCGTTTGACGCTCAGGGGTTACTCCTGGCTATGTGCTCAGAAATCGCCCCTGGCTTGGGGGGACCATATGGGACGTCGGGGAATCGAACCGCGGTCCTTCCTTGGTAGCGCTTGCAAGGCAGACACCTTACCTCCAGCGCCACCTACCCGGCCCGCCATTTACTTCTTACAATTTCAATTACCACGTTGTTTTAAAAAGCAATACAAAGTAAATTGTTTTGTGCCTGTTGAGGGGGCAGTCTTGGGGAATGGATGGGAAACTTGGAACATTGGTGGAGGAAAGGCCACAGTGGTTGAGGAATTGATGTTGGAATATTGAATAACTGAAACAACTGTATTATGAACAACTTTGTGAACCATGGTGTTTAAATAAAGTTAGAAAAAAAGTTACCAGGAAAAATAAGGTTGGTGAACTGTGTGGGTGGTGGGCAGAGATTTCTACATTCACTTTCTGTTACTACTATAACTCAGAGCAAGGATCTGTCATCTTCTTACACACTCAAAAAAGGTCTAAAATAGAGTAAAATGCCTCAATGGGAACAAAACAAATAAGCTTAATTTAGTAAATTCATAGACTACTAGACGTTGCCACTTGGCTTTGTGGAAATTAGCTAACAATGTAATGGCTTAATATTTTTGTCTTGTGGGCATACTTGGCAATGCTCAGGAGTTTCTCTGGCTCTGCACTCAGGAATTATGCCAACAGTGCTTGGGGAAATATATGGGATGGCAGGGATTGAGCCTAGGTCAGTTGCATGCAAAGCAAGCATCCTACCCATTGTTTTACTGTTCCTGGTTCCTGTTTTGTGTTGTCTTTATGTCACACTTGGTAGTGTTCACTGCTCCTGCAGTGCTGGGGGACATATGTGGTAGGGGGGAATTAAGCATTGGCCACCTGCATATGCACCTTAAAAAAAAGAAGAAAAGGGCCTGGAGAGATAGCACAGTGGCGTTTGCCTTGCAAGCAGCCGATCCAGGACCATAAGTGGTTGGTTCGAATCCCAGTGTCCCATATGGTCCCCCGTGCCTGCCAGGAACTATTTCTGAGCAGATAGCCAGGAGTAACCTCTGAGCACCGCCTGATGTGGCCCAAAAACAAACAAACAAACAAAAAAAAAAAAGAAGAAAAGTCAATTTTCATGGAAAATTCATGTCAAATGACTATTCAAAAGCTTACAAAGAAGAACTGATGTTTCATATTAACAGTTGATTATTTGCTACAGACATTAGATGGATTTCTCCAATGGACTTATTACTCCTCTGCAGAAAGACTGATTGTGTTGCTCAAGTGAGTTGTGCCTAGAGGATAATATTTTAGCAGCAGTATGTGTGTGTGAGGGGGAGAGAATAGATTAAATAAGACAAAATAATCTGGAGGTTTTCTAGAGGAAAAAAAGATGTATTATGATTTGAATTTTTCTGGCATGTAAATAGCCTACTGAAAAGTGCTGTTGAAGTGAACAGTAACTGAAAGGCAGTAGTGAGTGGCAAAGCTGCAGGCAAGCAGAGGTATATAGTCCACACATTTTAAGAACCCCAAAAAACCACCACAGACCACAGAATGTTTATATCAGAAAGTCCCAAACCTAACTGGCTTAAAACTCCCTTTTAGGAACACACACACGCACACACACACACCTCAGTAGGAACACACACACACACATACACACACACATACACCCCTCAGTGCCTGTCTAGAAATCTACCTTCTTTAAAGTGCCCCCTAATTGCACCCTGGGCTATCACATCCCAGATTATTCCTGTATTCTCTGGACATGGGACCATCTGCTTTAGAACTAGATGAAGTGACTTATGCACCCCTAAGTTGAAACAACTTCCCTAGTATCATATTGGATTAGAATAGGAATACTCTGAGAAATGCAGGTGATTAAGGAGGCTGCTCTATTTCTCATTTATGTTTTTTTTTGTTTGTTTTGGGGCCACACCTGGAAGTGCTCAGGGATTATTCCTGTCTTTGCACTCAGAAATTATATTCCTGGCAGGCTTGGGGTACCATATGGGATGATCAAATCTGGGTTAGCCGTGTGTGAGGCAAATGCCCTAGCTACTGTGCTTTCACTCTAGCTCTCCTTTATGTTTTTAATTTGGAGTTCACATTCCATGGTATTTGGAGGTCCTCCTGGCTTGGTGTTCAGAGGTCAGTGGTGGTGGAGCTCAGGGGACTATGATGTGTCAGGGGTTGAACTTGTTCTCCTACATGCAAATCAAATACTCCAGCCTATTCTGGAATCACTTTGTTCCTTTAGTTTTCTTTTTAACCTAAAGTCAACTCACTATGAAGACTCCTGAGATGGGAAAATTCAACTAAGTACGTCTAGAGAAAGTAGAAAAAACATATACATGCTCAGTTGATATACATGGTGCCTGAAAGCAAAGACCAGTATCTGAATCTGAGAAGAAAATAAGCAAAGGTTTGAAGAAAGGCTTCCATGGAATGGGGGATGTAGAGATTAAAAAATCACAGAGTATTGAGGTGGTAGTCTACTGTGGTCATCAACTTGTCTCCACTTTACCATATAGGATGAGGGTCAAAAGCCAGTTTCACTACAGCCTCTGATTCCGACACAGGGAAGTACCGCCCTTTCAAAATTGTCAGGTCTGGGAGTAAGAGTCAGGCTGGAAGGGGTAAGGCTGCTTGGAGATGCTTGGTGCTCTGAAGACAGCTGCTGCCAGAGGAGAGAGATGCAAGCCAAGGACATAGAGAATAAACATATGGTCTCTTTAGAAAAACACCGTTTGTTAGTGAACAAAATGGAACAGGCTCCTAGTGGTGGGGAATCAGGTATCACAATCTCCCAGGGTACTTTCAGGGAACAGCCAGAAACCCCCTCTTCATCTCCACTTTGGAGGCCCTGAGTGTCTTTCTCTTCACACACATGTGAGCCCTGATGGCAGTGGGAAGACATTGCACAGAGGATGATCCTGACATGGGGGTCAATGCTTTCTCTCTGGTCAGGCTTGTCCTCAGCCTTCTCCAGACAGCCAGAGGCAATCTGGTTTGTCTCCAGGGGAGCTGGACATATTAAAGCAGAAATAGAAAGATGGGCCCAAATTTGGAAATTTTGCATTTTATTTCCAACATAGACTCTAAAAGCCTCTTCAAGCACGAGTTATGGATGTCAGTGCTTTGACTTATAGGAACTTCACAGAAAGGGAAAAGTTCTACAGAGGTTTGTGGTAAAACCTGAGACCAGGACATAGGGTCCCAGTGGAAGAACAGGTGGACAGAGAGGACTGAATTTTCTGTCTGTATCATATGTGAAGCAGAGAGCCTCATAAGCAAACCTATGTCACATCACAGGTCCTTAATGGACACCTGTCTGAGGCATGACATAATAGTGAGCAGCCTCCAAACCAGTCTTCTCTGCTCTCCCATCCAGAGTCTCATCCAATTGTTCAACTCAAAGGGGTGTGTGGCTGTCCCACCATCTGACTGGAGCCTGGAATAACACTTCTAACCTGGAATTGAATGCCTATTTGTTTTCAGGGAGGGGTTTGGGTTTGTTTATTTTTCTCTCAAAAGGCAAAATATGCCATAAAAATAGCTGTGGAAACCTAAATTTCTATCCTGGTTCTACTGCTCACCTCAGCCAACTTCTATTTCTTTGTGTCTTAAGTTTTCTCATTTGAAAATAGGGACAAAAACATCTGCCTCTGAGCAGAGATGCTAAGAACAAAAGGCTAGTAGGGCCCATAAATGCTTTCTGTAAAGTCCTAATTAAATGTTACCTGCTGTGCCTTTGAAAATCAAAGTCCAGCCTGTGAAATACTTGGAAAGAATCTTAAAGCAGAAGCAGATTTGAAAAAAGCATTTAAAATTTTAAGGATGCTACACGTAGCTGGAATCTCTCCTCAATTCCTGTCTTGGTGGGTGAATAAAATCATTTAATGGAGAGATTGACACATGGGTGGAGAGCATGAAGCATAAACCAAATTTGATTTCTGGCACCAGCTTCCTCTCTCCATCTCCTACTTCCAGTATTCCTGGATGTAGTAGCTCTAGAGATCCAGAGCACTACATGGTGTGATGATCCGTATCCTCAGAGCGATCATCTGGCCAGGGTGGCCATGTATTACTACGAGTCCCCTTAGCACTCTTTGGGAGGCTTCACCTCCCCAAATTCATCTTATAATAGAGAAAAGGCAAAGGCTTGTAAGAGGAACCAGCACAAAATAGTGGCTGTTCCTGAAAACTAACCAGACACTCTGGTCTGCTGACAGGTATGAAACCCCTCGTGAAGCCAACTGCACTTTCCTACTAGACTGTGCTGCAAGCACTGTGTCCCCCAACAGAAGGAACAGTCTCTCTTCACTAAGCAAACTTGTAAGGGGTGGGTAGAAGGTGCGCAGGAGTTGGGATGGGAAACATATAAAACAAAACTGTCCTGGCTTAGAGAACCACTCACCAAGGCTGTTCAATTGCTACTGCACATGGACACAGCTGGAGATGGGGTGAGGAGCATCATAATAAATCTCTAAGTATTGGGGACAAAGGAATCAGATATCTGAGGCAGAACTGCAAGGGCGTAAAGCCAGGAAGAATGAGTCATCTAGAGAAGCATGGGGGCTCAGCTTGTGTTGCTTCAAGGAGGGTCAGGATAAGGGGTCCCAGTTAAGGGACCCTGAAAAGAAGTTCTAGCTGACAGAATGGATTTGATTTTGATCTGCCTTCCAAAGATTCCCCACTTTGTTGGTTTTTTTTTTTTTTTTTGATTTTTTTTTTTTTTTTGGTATTTGGGCTACATCAGGTAGTGCTCAAGGCTCAAGTGCTCCTGGCCTCGCATTCACTTTGGTGCCAGAGATCTAACTGGGATTGGCCTGTGCAAAACATATGCTCTCCCCACTGCCCTCCTCACTTCCTTGACCCCCCACACCTGGCTGGCTCACCAAATATGTACAGGGCTCCCCAACCAGACTTCTGCTCCCCATAAAGTGCCTCCTCAGTGATATCCCCAGTCTCTCCACATCCCCAGTGTGCTCTTTCTTTTCCACTCACTATGCCAGGCCCTGGGATCCTCTCCCTTGTTCAGGAGACATGGAACATTCCCACTCTCTGTGGTGCCATTTGCTGCACAGGCCTGAACAATCCAGGGATGGCTGTTGGACAGTGGTTTGGGGTGGAGGGGATCTCATATGCTCTCCTGCCTTTTTTCTGGCTTGCACTCCAGTCAGAGGGCCACAGCCAGGACCTGATAAATCTGTTGGTGCCTCATAAATACTCTGGATCCTTTGTTCTACTTTTCACAGAACAGATTCTTCTGTATATCATCTGAGTGAGCATTCAGAACCAGGTTCAGTTCAGTGGGTAGGGAGCTTGACTTACACTCAGTTGACCTGTCTATCTTCTGTGTCCGTATGGTCCCCTGAGTACCACCAGCAGAGACTCTTAAGTACAGAGCCAGGAATAAGTCCTTTGAATGGTCAGGTATGATCCCCAAATAAAATAAAATAAAATAAAATAAAATAAAATAAAATAAAATAAAAAAGAAATCCAGGACCCTTTGCCAATCCCCCAACCCTCACTACACTCTTTGAGCTTTTATAACTCTGTGCATTTACATATGTTGATCACTCTGCTTGGAAAGGCTGAACCCATTTATTTGGGGTGAAAATATCACTCAGCTTTCTGGGGGGCCAGCAAACACATGGTATCTGTGGCCAGGCCCTTACCTCTTGGGAAGAGTGAATGTTCCTATGATTGCTCCCACAGAATTTACACTGCAGCTGTCTGAGCCTTAATCCAGGCTGGGCAAGCAGTTTCCTAACTCATGCTGCCCTTTAGATTGACTTCTTTGAAGGGCATCACTTTTGGAACTTATTATTGAGTGATTAGTGCTTGAAATACTTACCTCACAGACTGAAGATGCTGGTCTTGGCTTCAGTAAATTAATGTTGGAGAAACAAAAGGGCGACACAAGATTTTTTAAAAACTCGCCTACCACCTTCAACTTGTCTTTTACTAAAAAAATGTCCTTGTACAGAGTCCAGAGTTAAGAGGAAAGAAGTTTGTAGTAGTAATGCACAGGAAACTCAGAGAAAGGTTGACCACCCAGGGAAGGCAGGCCACTGTGTAAAATGCATTTAATTAGAATGTAGGGCCCAGAGAGATAGCACAGTGGCATTTGTCTTGCAAGCAGCCGATCCAGGACCAAAGGTGGTTGGTTCAAATCCCGGTGTCCCATATGGTCCCCTGTGCCTGCCAGGAGATATTTCTGAGCAGACAGCCTGGAGTAACCCCTGAGCAACGCCAGGTGTGGCCCAAAAACCAAAAAATAGAATGTAACTAAGTCCAGACTCATTGTCCATTTAGCTCAGATATGACAGACAACCACACATTCCATTCCAAGGAGTGGGCTGGGAGGTACTGGGGCACTCAGGAGGATCTGAGCCCTTTATGGTACAGTGAGTGGGAATGAGTGTGAGGGCACAGGGATTGTCCCTTTATGAAGGACATCAATGCCATTCCACAGCTGAGGCCCATTCTTGGGCCTCCTCACACCTGAAACAATTTGGAGAGGGCAGAGATGTGGCAGAATGGTACCTCTGAGCATACACACCACAATGCTGTCGATTCTAGCCCCACATAGTCTATAAGACACAACTTGAAAAGATCAATCATGTGAAGGAGAATGAAGCTGAAGCATTAATTAGAAAGGAGATAGGAAGAGGTGCTTAGACAGTTGGGGTGGGATTCTGGGGACTCTGAAGTTCTAGGTAAGCCCAGGACTACAGTGGACTTGTACCTGTTAGAAAAAGTTCAGCTGAAGAATGGAATGTGTAATGGGAAAGATCAATTCAAGTAACAATTCTCTACTTGACTTGAGGGCCAATGCTGGATTCTCTACTCAGTTTTACAACCTCTCCTCCACTCACCACTGTTCAAAAGCCTGATAATATGTTCATACTGCTCTAAAATTTGCACCCCCATAGGAATATAACCAAACAGACATTCATTATTTTAAGTTATCAGTTTCTCTTCCCAGGCTTCACCACTTCCTGTCCATGTGGTCTTGCAGGTGTTGAGGGGTAAATAGACCGGTACCCTTCAAGCTTTTCTACCTGCATCATTTGTGGACCAGAGGTTGATGACCACTGTTCTAGATTGCTGGAGCCTCCTAGGGTCTGAGTAATGTTAAATGAGATGGGTTACACATAAATCAACTGCTCCAAGATTGATGATCAGAAACAAAAGAACAAGTAAGAATAATTCATGTTATCTTAGTATCCACAGACCATGAGGTCCAGACTTCAATGGAAAATTTGAAGCAAATTCCAATATATTGCCCCCAAATATGCCACTTTTGTGTAAGGACTATTTTGAATTTAAGGCAATGAAAAGATAGCGAACACAGAATTCTCTGGCCTATTTGTAATAAGAAGCAGGTAGAGCATTAGAGCATTCACAGAAGTAGAGCGTAAGCCTTGCACAAGGCTAACCCTGGATCCATCCTGAGCTTTTCAGGAGTGATCCCTTAGCATCGAACCAGGAATATCTGAGCACTGTTGGGCGAGGCTTCCCAAATTCCACCACTGCTGAATATAAAGACATCCAAAAAATAAAAGTTTAACTAGAGAGTTAATAGTCTGAGGAGAGTAACCCCTTTTGAGATATAAAGACCCACTTATGCTTGATAAGCATTAGACATAAAATATGTCTGTTAATAACTGCCCTTCCTCTCATGTTGTTTGACACTAAACAATAAACAATAGTATGTGGAGGACAGTGTAGGCGCTCAGTTCACAAGACCCCTGAGCCCATGCTTTTCTCTATTATGTTTGCCTTGTTTTCTTTGGTTTTTGGGCCACACCCGGCGGTGCTCAGGGGTTACTCCTGGCTGTTTGCTCAGAAATAGCTCCTGGCAGGCACGGGGGACCATATGGGATGCCGGGATTCGAACCAACCACTAACCACCTTGAGTCCTGGATCTGCTGCTTGCAAGGCAAACACCGCTGTGCTATCTCTTCGGCCCCTGCCTTGTTTTCTTAATTCTCATGGCACCCTTGCTTCAGGCTCACTCACCTGGGGCTGGATTTCAGCACATCATGGAGTGCCCCTCCTTACTATCACATTAGGAAAAGAAAAACAACTATTTTCACTGGAGTGAGAAAGTCGGCATAGAGATGAGTCTGTACAAACCTACTTACAATAAATCTTATTTTCCACCAGGTTTCCCCAGGTATCTTCTTTCCCACAATTCACTATCCCTAGAAGAAACCTCCTTTAGATCTCATCCCTTTCCCACATCATCTCCCATTGTGGGTTTCCTCCTCCTTTCCTATGAAGCTCCTGTGTGCATTTGTAATAAACTCTCTTTTTCCTATTAACCTGGCTCTTTTGTTTCCTTGTAAACATCTTGTTATAAATTTAATTCATAGGTCCCAATCACCAACCACCGGAGTGCAAAAAAAGCAGCTTTTTTTCAGTCCCCACACCCTACAGTTTTCACCTGAGGTTTGCACATGACAAGAAAGGGAAGGCAATAGGGCAGGACAGACACTACCTCAAGTGAAAAAGGTGTAGTAGTGTAGTGCAATGCTTTTCATAATGCTTGGAACCTCAGACATATAAAGGCAGGAAAGTGAGGAGCATGGTGACACAGGGTCATACAGGTAAGCAGCTTTCTAAAAACTCTGTCAGGCAGGGTTCTGGGGGAGTTAGAGGCTCTTGGTGTACCCAACAATAGCAGTTGAAGGGCCTGGGGAGAGAAAACAGCTCTCCCCAAGGCACAATAGAGATTTAATTCTGTGCATAAGAAAATGCGCTCTAGGCAGAACTGCAAAGCAGATTTGGCTGGATAGGGAGCGAAGAAGACAGTGATCCCTGGACGTGTCTACCCTGTACTGCTGCAGTCAGACTTTCATAACTGTCCCCAGGTTTGTCCCTGGGGAAGAAAGTGACCAGCTCATTGGTTGACTCTGGGATATTGTGTCCCCTATAGTATGTGGAACCTCCAGTTACATCCCCAAATCTGTTTACTTCCTCCCCTTCTTCATCAGCTCCCCCTCTTCTTTCCTCCATTTTTTAACTCTGTCTCTCCTACTTAGATCTTCAACACTAGCCTGGGGTTCTGATAAGGATCTTTCCACTTTCCTCATTTATGTGGTGAAACAAGGAAGGAAGTGAACACAGCTGATTTTGGGTGGTGTAATTGTGAAAAGTGTTTGCGTATTTTCCATGTTTTCTGTAATTGTGAAAATTTTTAAAATTTAAAACATAGAAACAAATTTTTAAAAAAGAAGGAATAGATCAACATCCCAGGTCTTATGCTTAATCCCCTGCACTACATGATCAGCCTTATTGGGTGTGGATCCTACAAAAAGAAAATAGGGCCAGAGAGATAGTACAGGGGTGCAGGTAGTTGCCTTGCATACAGCTGACCCCACAGTTTGATTGGACACTACATAGGGTCTCCCGAGTACCACTAGAAGTGAGCCCTGAGCATCTCCAGATGTGGCGACACCCTCTTTCCCAGTAAAAGGAAAACATTTTGGGTGCTGGATATAAAATTTTAGAAATTTAGTCAAAGTTTTTCTTCTGGGGCCAGAGAGATAGCATGGAGGTAAAGCTTTTGCCTTGCATGCAGAAGGTTGTTGGTTCGATTCTCGGCATCCCATATGGTCCCCCGAGCCTGCCAGGAGCAATTTCTGAGCATAGAGCCAGGAGTAACCCTGAGCACTGCTGGTGTGACCCAAAAACCAAAAAAAAAATTGTTTTTTCTTCCTTATTGTTAGGCTCTGTTATTCTTCCTTTAGTGGGATCACGGAAGGGGAGAGAGAGTTTGCAGCTGCGAATCTCACATGAGTGCCCAGCAAAACACAGACTAGACAAAAGAGCTAAGAAGTGGAGCTGGAGGAAACAGGACTGTTGCTCTGCACTGTTGCTCCTCAGTGGGCATGAGCACAATGGTGACTTGAGCCCCAGAGGGATGCATGAAAGTTTCTTCCATGTCTTTGATCATCTTCTTCAGCCTCACAGTTCATGGCCCACTCATGGCCATCCAGGTGTCCAAGGATGGATGGGGCAATCTAAGAGAGCCCATCCTTTGGGGGAAGGAATATACACACAGTTCCCGGGATCAGGTCACCACGTACTATCATACCATTTTCATTGCTGTTGCATAGCTCACTGTCGCCATTTGTCTGTGCCTTTTTTATCAGTTACAAAAAAAAATCACCATCAGGGTTGGAACAATAGTATAACAGGAAGGGCACTTTCCTTGCATGTAGCCAATCTGGGTTTGATCCATGAGCAGAGAGAGAGCCAGGAGAACTGCCAGATATATCCAACAACAACAAATACCTCCCCGCAAAGTCACCATCACCCTTGCCAAACACCCTGAAAAAATATTCCAGGACAGAGTAGATACTGGCACAGGAAGTCAAAAAATTTTTTTTCTAAATGAAGTCCTTGTAGATATGGTGTGAGAATTGAAAGAGATCACAAATAGATGCATCTAGCCTGAGCCTCAGCTGATCTGGGCTTTTCTTCCTGTCTGAGTCTCTTGGATAGAGTCAGGGGTGACTTGCTTGTATATACCAAGGAACCACAGGATCACAGAACGAGCAGTTCTCCCTAACTATATCCACACACCTTTCCTTTTTGACTCAGGACCATTCCACAGCCAGCACCACACCCCACACATCTGTACTTCCTATTGCGCAAGACCTGTCATTCTGTCTGTTCCACTGTATAGCAGCTGCCATCTGACCTAACTAAAGCTACCCAACAATAAAATGATTTGGAATTCTCCAGCTAGCTTACCGAATTGATTTATTTTTTAATCATCTATTGCTTTCTCTGCAGTAATTTTTTTCATTTAGCAGTATTTATTGCTGCTACTTCTTTCCCTAAATAAAATTCTATTGTGTTTTCACTTCTGATGATTTAAGATGTTCTTTTATGTGGTTTTAACCCATTAGTTAAAAACTTTCAGTAGTAGTATGCTAATTTCTAGACTACAATTATCTTCCTGTTTATGTTTTCTGATACTCTTTAGTTTCTCTGATACCTGTCAAAATACCTTGCTGGCACAATTGAGAGCATATGGGATGCTGGGGATCAAAACTAGGTTGACCACGTGGAAGGTGTCTTACTCACTTACTCCAATCCCAAGAGATATATTTTGGGAGGATGTTAGGTATATGGTTAATTCAAATTTTAATTTCTGGTTTAAGAACAGCGAACAAAGAATTTCTCTACTTGAAGAGTAAGTATGTTTGAGACTGTTTAGAGCAAATAAAAATAAGAGTATTAAAAAGATTAAATACTAATATATACTCTTAAATATTGAGATCAGGAGTTATAATGATAGTACAGCATATAGACCACTTGTCCTGCACACAGCGATGTGGGTTTGACCCCTAGCACTTCATATGTTCTCCCAAGCCCCAGGAGTAATTCCAAAGTGCAGACCCAGTTGTAAACCCTGAATATCACAAAATGTGGCCCAAACCCCCCCCAAATTTTTTTTGAGATCAATAAAGTGATATCTTAAAGGTATAGTTTCAAAATTTCATAAGATAAAGGACAACCTGCTGATACGCATTGGATTCTCTGGCATTTCCCCACTTTTTAGTAGAACAAAAATGAAACAAGTGAAGAAAAATACAACAGTGAAATGTGTCTTTAAGTAATGAAATAATTTGTTTTGTAGACCTCAGTCTTTAGCCCTGCCATTTGGCTTTCATCCTAAGAAAGCAGAAGCTGTGTGGAGAGCTGCTGGGTGCATGAACGCAGCTTTATCAAAGATCACTCTGAAAGCCCCACCCATTTCTGAGGGAGCCATAGGGCTGGTTCTCCTGGGACCAGCTGATCCTACCTGTCTCCAGCCATTTCAAAGAAAGAAATGACATTGGGGTGGGGACAGGAGAGAGGTGCTGCAGGGACTGTGTTTGGCTTTGAAAACTATAAAATGAGTATGGAGACCTTTCTTTTGGCTTCTCCACCATCCACTTCAATGAGAAATGGTAAAGGCATTTTTCTACTCAGTCATGAGGCTCTGGGGAATGACTCTTTGGCTGTGCTATTTCTCAGCTGACCATACAATTTTCACCTGCTCCCTCTGATCAGTTGTAGTTTAAAGAAGCTGAGCACTGAAGCTGTGGGTGGAGAGGCAAACAGGAAGTCTATTGTCCTAAGCACTCATTTCAGCCTAATAACCTTACAGGCAAGCTACTTATTAACTAGCAAACCATTATAATAAACCCTGTATTTACAGTCCACATCCATGTTTTATCAGGACTGGATAGGGGGCCAATACCAGAGATAAAAACAACCCTGGGTTTACATGGACAGAATCTCCTTCTGAATATAGTCATTTCCATTTCCATTTCTCACCTCAGTTGTTCCCAGAGAAGCTTCCTGCAGAAAAATGAATCCCCTCAGTTGACCATGTGGGGTGGCATTCCACACTTCTGGCTTGCAAACAGAAAAGGAATTCCCCATAAAAAATCAGACATCACCACTCTCTTTGGGCATTTGTCACTGAATTTTCCTAGCCTCTTTTCTTGAAGGGATCATCGCAATTGAGATACAGAATAGTTGGTGGAGCAGAACACATGCAACGAACGGGGGGACAACAACGTCGCAGCCCAGGAAGGCCTTTTGCTTTCTGGCGAGAAACTGCGGCCCCATGCCAGCCTTTCCTTTTATATAGTCCTAGGAAGCGTCAGAGAGAACAGAAAATGAACCTGCAGCAGCGGGGGAACTAACTAGGCAGGCCCGGGTCCGCCCCTTTTCCACTTGATTGTACTTTGGCATTTGGGGCTTTCCTAACACCCTAGCCCTAAAGACCAAAATATATGTATATATAAATAAATAAATTAGCAACTCTTTCTAAATGAAGTATTCCTCTTTGACCACAGTTTCTTCCTTCGTTGAGTTCTAAGGCCACGACGATTTCAGCCAGCCAAAAAAATAAAATCTCCAGGGAGGGCTGCCGGCGCGAGGCGCGAGCGCTGTCCATTTCAGCACCAGCCTTTGGGCCAGACGCCATCAGCAACCACCCTTTGGGGGCCCGGAAAATTGGGGTGGCCGAAACGCGCCAAAGCAGGAGTCGGGTGTCAGCTGGGGCGGGGGAAGCCGAGGGTGCTTCTTCACACATCGCCCCAAACGGACCCCCCTCTCCCCCAAATAACCAAGCAAGCCTTTCTAAGCTCCTTGCCACGCGGCCCTGGTTGGTGCATGCAAAAGGTATGGAAAGAGGATCCCCAAGAGCCCGGGGAGTGGGTGGGCTGGGATGGGGGTGATTCTGATCCTCAGGAAGCCCCAAGTTCTCCGAGTACTCTACCCGAGGGTCTGGCAACAAACAGCTTGGGCTTCCTTCCCCGACGCCGTCGACACCCACCTGTGCGTGCGTTTGTGTGCAAGCAAGCGGAGCACGGCGGGCTGGGCGCTAGGCGAGCTGGACCTGGGAACCCCAATATGATCGAGCGTCGTGTGGGGCTCCCACACGTATACCTGGAGGTCCCGGAGGCAGAAGCGGTCCCGGTACCAGTTCCAGTTGCAGAGACTTTCCCACTCCCTCAAGGTCTGGGCTCGCCCCGAGTTCTGCAAGCCCAGGCGGGGCTGGGGTTCACTCACTCCGCCCCCCGACACACACACACAGACACACACACGCGCGCGCGCCCGCTCGCACTTACCAGGAGCCGCGGGCGCTGCTCACGCGCGGGCTTTGCTGGCTTTGTCTCCTCCGGCGCGCGGCCTCATCGCCCCCCACGCGGGTCGCGGGGCCTGGGCGGGTGGGAGGGGAGGCGAGCCCGAGCCCCGGGGTCTCCGCGCCGCGTCACGGTTCCCTGTCCGCCCCGCCCCGCCCAACCCTCAGCTGGACCGAGCCAGCCAGCGCCAGGCGAGGCCGGCCAGTGCCCCCGGAGCCGGGCCGGGCCGGGCCGGGCCGTGGGAGACGCGAGGGTCGTCCCGCGCGCGCCCCCCTCCCGCCCTCCCCGCGGGGTCTCTCGCCAGGCGCGCGGGACGGGAGGGGCCGGGAACTCCCGCCCGCCGCCGCCTGCGTCACTGCTGCGTCATCGGGGCTCCCTCGGCCCGGCCCGGCCCCGCCCCGCCCCGCTGCAGAAGGGGAAGGCGAGGCGAGGCAGGGCTGGGCTGCTGCGGGAGGGGTGGGTCGGGGCCCAAGGCTTTGGGTCTTGGGACAACGCTGGCCGGTTCCTGTCCATTCATTTATCCGCTCAAGCATACCTAAAGATCAGGGGCTGGAGCGGTGGTGGCGCAAGCGATAAGGCGTGTCTGCCTTGCACGCGCTAGCCTAGGATGGACCCCCAGCATTTTCCCATAGGGTCCCCCAAGCCAGGAGCGATTTCTGAGCGCATAGCCAGGAGCAACCCCTGAGCGTCAAATGGCTGTGGCCCCCAAAACAAAATATACATACATGTATATAAAGACATATATAAAAACAAAATATATAAATATATACATATATATACTATTATAAATATATAATATGACATAATTTATATTTACATATATAATTATATATTATATTATATTTTATATTATATATATATATACCGGGGCTGGAGTGATAGCATAGCGGGGAGACCGTTCGCCTTGCACTCACTCGGCCCACCTGGATTCGATCCCCGGCCCATATGGTCCCCGAGCCTGCCAGGAGTGATCTCTGAGCCCCAGAGCCATCAGGAGTAACCCCTGAGTGCCTCCCGGTGTGGCCCATCCCCTCCCCAAATACCATAAGGCCTTGCCTCTCCAAATGGGGTGCAATACGTGTCAAATCCACGGGGCGTTGTCTCCACCCACAAGGCCTGCTGACCGTGAGTGAGCCGTGGCTTAATAACGGGAAAGGGAGAGCCCCTAAAGAGCCCTACATTTGGGGGGGGGCTCCCAGAGTGGAGGGCTCCTCCCTCTCTCGGTCAGGCAGCTCTCAGAAAGGCAGCGAAAATTCCCCGTGTTAGTGGAGAGAGAAACTGTTTCTCAGAGGAAATCTTTGGCAAAGCCTCATTCCGCTTGTAAAAGCGAGATTTAAGATCTCTACATTGTGAAGAAAATAAAATCTAGTCTCCACGTCGTGAGTCTCTTTATCCTGAGGCAGAGCAGCGCAAGCGGTTGCTATGCATTTTTTGACGCCTGGCAGAACAAAAACAAACCTTTGGAATAGAGAAGCAACAAACACAGTGTAAGCGATATTAGCAGGATTGGTAGGAAAAGAAGGCAGATATAAACCCCGGATCCCTCCCAAGGCAGAATGGTCCCAAGCAACACTGGGTGTAAGCTAAGCTATAGAGCACTCCAAGCGTTGTGTAGGGGCACTGGGTAGCAGGGTCTGAGCAGAATTTCATCTTAGGGCCCTGCATTAAATCTCTGGCCCTGTTGGCGATCCAGTCGTCCCCAGACCACTCTCAAAGGCCCTTCCCCCATTTTTTTTTAAAAAAAGGACAAACATGAAATCCTGACTGGCAAGAAATATTTCATTAAAATATGCCTCCAGTGTAAGATGTGATTCAGTGCTAGAGCTCTGTCTACTCTGTTAAGTCCTGGGCTCTGCCCCCTAACAGCATCAAAGCACAAACTCTCTCCAAAACAATGTTCCCAGCCTTCATCCACCACTAGAAACCATTTTTTCTAGTCTAAACACTCAAGGACTTGGGGCTGGAGATATAGTACAGCAGGTCCAGGTTTAATCCCAGAATCTCACATGGGGCTGGAGTGATCATAGGGCTTTTTTTTTTTTTTTTTTTTTTTTTTTTTTTTTGCCTTGCACGTAGCTGACTGAGATTTTGTTCCTGTCATCTCATATGCTCCCCTGAACCTGTCAGCAGTGATTTCTTTATGCAGGATTCAGAAAGGTTTGCCTGGGGCTAGCAAATATCGCAATACATTATACCCCCACAGGTTAAAATTGTCCATTTAAGACACAGAAAATTAAATTTACCATTAAATACTCACGACATGACCTATTTTTTTAAATTTTATTTTATTGAAACCATTGTGATCTACAAAGTCCTTCATAGTTAGATTTCAGATATACAGTGAGTCAGGGCCACTCACACCACCAGCGTCAACCTCCCTCCACCAATGTTCCCAGAGTGCATCCTATACCACCATCCTTTGCCGCCTGGCCTGCCAGTATAACAGGCCCATTTAAGTTTAGATTGTTAAAGTTTAGATCTCTTAATTATATTGCCATTGACTTTGGCTTGGCGATTTAATTCTGTCCTTATTTTTTCTCCACCAATGCATTTGAGACCACTTTGCCTCTGCCCCCAGCCTTTCTTTTTTCCTCCTTAGCTTTATAGAAAAATGCAGAAATACGGGGCCAGAGACATACCATGGAAGTAGTGCATTTGCCTTGCATTCAGAAGGATGGTGGTTTGAATCCTGGCATCCCATATGGTCCCCTGAGCCTGCCAGGAGTTATTTCTGAGCATAAAGCCAGGAGTTACCCCTGAACACTGCTGGGTGTGACCCCCCCAAAAAAAAAGAAAAATGCAGAAATATGAGGTAAAATAAAGTAATCCGTGTCCCAAGGTTCTGTGAAAAAGGTGGGACCTCCTATTTAAAAGATAAGAAATAAAAAAAAGTGTGTGTGTGTGTGGCAGTTTGTTTGTTGTGTATTGGTGCAGCAAAAATGGGGGAAAATAGAAAGAAAAACCTTTGGCCTAAAAATAGGAGACCTTACCCATGAAGCAGCCTGCCATAAGACTATTTGCAGATTTTGGGCACACTAAATGGTCTAACTCTAAAGTCTTTCCTTGTGATCCCAGTAAAAGTTCTTCTCAATCACAGTTGTCACAGTAAGATTTCTATAATTAGAAATCCTGGTTTTTACACAGATCCTATGTCAAAGCATGGTGTCACGGAGTGTCTTCTGGTTTCATCTCACCTTTAGGTGGCAATACAGGGAACCCTGCCCTGAAAGCAAGTTGTTGCTATTTCCAAGTCATCGGGATGTCATATGAATGCATTCTGGAGCAATTTTGTGCCAGGGTGATGTTACCTATTTTTAAAAGTGAAAAAGACATACAGGAACTGCATTTAAAACCCAGCAACATTGGGGCTGGAGTGATGGCACAGCGGTAGGGCATTTGCCTTGCATGTGACCAACCCAAGATGAACCCAGGTTAGATTTCCAGCACCTCATATGGTCCCCCTAGTCTTCCAGGATCAATTTCTGAGAGCAGAACTATGAGTAATCCCTGACTGCCACTGAGTGTGGCCCAAAAAACCAAAACCAAAACAAAATAAAGCAAACTAAACAACCCCCGCCCCCAGCAACAAGTTGGTCTCATTGTTCTCACCTCCAAATCTCTTTCTCCTTTATTCCTACCTCAGTGTCTCTAGAAAACACACCTGCCCTTCACGCTCCTTGACCCCACTGATTGGCTAAGGCAAATTTTTCATTCTCTGAGTAGCCCAACTCCCCTCTCAATCAGACCTACTAAGTCAATTTCAGAGGAAGTCAATACCTTTATATACCTTAGGGTAGAACGTTGTACATTTAAAAGAGGAAAATGAGTGCCATTCTATGCTCTTGGTTCTAGAATGGGTCCTAAGAGAAGACTGGAGTCACCCTCAGTGATAGGGAGCAGTGCCAGGTCTGAACCAAGGGTATTGAACTATTTGCTTAATGCCTTTCAAGGCAGGAATTCCACCTCTGAGCCACATCATAGCTCCTACTTCTTACCCTGGTGTTTTTGTTCCTAAAGTGGGATTGGATAGCATAACGTTGACCTTTTGCTGTATTTTTAAACTTAATTTACTTATTTAAGACCATCTATCACATAGTTGATATAACTAATCATAATACATTTGTTTTCAGGTTAGTGGGAGCTAAATTATTAAAATGGAAAATAGAGAAAAAAGAAAGAAGAAAAAAAGAGCACAATAAAAAACAAATTTGACACATTGGTTCTAAATTGGTGTGTTGACAGTATTAAACAAAAAAGGGGTTGTCACAATTGTATTCAAGTAGTCCAGAAATTCCAAATTATTGCTGATACTGCTACTTTTATGGGGTGTGTTTTCTGCTAACAAAGCTTCCAGAATTACAAGAAGATGGGGGAACTGCGAGAAGAGACAACTGATATCTCCCATTTTTCCCCACCCCAAAACCCACCCCTCCCCTGGCTGTCTCTAGGGCAGACAATTACTTCTCTTTCTCTCTCAGCCCTCACCCCCCCCTCTTCCTCTTGACACTGTGGTTTGCACTATTGTTAATGGACAGGTGCTTCACATGTCACTTTATCACCTTTCAGCACCAAGTTCTTGTCCGGAATGATGAGTTCCATCTATCATTGTCCTGGTAGACCCTTTCTCTACTGTAACTGCACTCATTGCTCTTTGTGGTGAGCATCCTATCCTGGGCTGGACCTCCTGACCCTTATCTTTATTGTTTATGGATATTGTTACTATACTATCTCTTGTTTTTCTAATATCCCATCTTTATTTAGATCATATCCATGAACATAAAAATTTATCGCTTAGGGCTAGGGACACAACTTCATTATACAGCACTGGCCATAAATGTGTGAGGTCCTGGGTTCAATTCCCAGAACTTCTAAAATAAAAAGACAGGGGCAGGAATGATAGTACAGCAGGGGGCATTGCATACAGTCAACCTTGGTTCATTCCACAGCATTCCATATAGTTCCCTGAACCTGCCAGGAGCAATTCTAGAGCACAAAGCCAGGACTAACTGCTGAGCACCTCTTGGTGTGACCCCAAAACAGCCACCACAAAAGAACTATCAAAAAGAAAAAGACAACTTAATTATTATTTATTTCTAAAATGTCAGAAAAGTTATTTTGTTCTTGATACTTGAAACTAAGATCCAAGGATTTGGGGGAGATCTCCCCAGTGGTGCTTTGGACAGAGTTTACTGCGAATGATACAATGCCAGAAATTACAGCTGGCTTCTGGTGATATAGGACATCTCAGTGCATGGTGTTGGGACCTTAAGGACCACAACCAGCAGGATTCAGGGCCTATGAAGTGCTGTAGATTAAACTCTCAGCCTCTTGTTCGCAAGGAGCAATATTCAAGGAGCAGAATTCTGAAGTAACTTTGTGCCCCCAATTCCAAAGATATGAAAGTATTTTAAAGCTCTGTGACAAAATGATAATCCGAGAATAATTTCTTAATAGCCTGTAAAATTTCTGGTAAAATCAGTTTAATTCACTCTGGAAATGTGCCAAACTACCAAAAAACAATCTTTTGAAAGATTCTGTCTTCCATTGTTTTCTAAGCTCAGATTATTAATATTGTTCATGAGAGAAAAAAAACAATCTCAGCACTTGAGCAAGAAAACTGTATCCTACTCACAAATAATCTTTTAGTAATTTTGGCCTCAAAATTTATTGTACTACTTAATTTCCCTCAAATAGCTGAATTGCAACTCAGTGTCCCCAGAATGGCAGGCATATTTTCTGAACAGCGGTTATTTTCTGTTTAGGACATATGATACAGGCTAAAAATAATTCCCAAGTGAATGTGCATTTCCATGAATTTATTTTGTATTAGAAAATATAGTTTTTTTTGATGTAAGTTGGACATAAAAATGGGAAAATAATGAATGACTGTTGTGTGTGTTACTTTTTGTAATACACCAAAATATTAGTTTGTATTAAACTTAAAACATCTTTTGTGGGCCGGAGAGAGAGCATGGAGGTAAGGCATTTGCCTTTCATGCAGAAGGTCATTGGTTCGAATACTGGCATCTCATATGGTCCCCTGAGTCTGCCAGGAGCAATTTCTGAGTGTGGAGCCAGGAGTAACCTCTGAGTGCTGCCAAGTGTGACCTAACCCCCGCAAAAAAAACAAAACAAAACAAAACAAAAAAAAGCAACCCCCCAGAATATCTTTTGCTTCTAGGGATGGAGGCATAATACAGTGGGCAGGGTGTTGCTTTATATAAGGCCCACCTAGGTTTAACTGTGCTATTCCCATATGGTCTCCTAAGCACTGTCAGTGCAGAATCAAGAGTAACCCCTGAACGTCATTAGATGTGGCAACCACCCCTGAAAAAACCTCACCTCTTTTGTTTCTCTTTGATGTCAGTTTTGAGTAATTCTAAATGGCTATTCTATGCTTTGTTTAATTTCCATCTATTCATCCACCCAATGGCTGATTCTTTTAAAATTCATCTTCTTGGGTAAGAGGTTTTTCTTTGGAGTGTTCCGGCGTTAGTGTATCTAGAATGTTATTCTGAGGAATATATTGACAAATAATATAGCTATACAGTAATTGGGACGAAATGGAAACAAATGCAAATCTTTGCCCCAATCTGGAATAATTGGGAACAATTACGGGGTAGTCACTGAAAGGTAACAACCATAGGGGAAACTCAGAACTCCAGTAGTTCGTATCTCAGCATGACAAGCAACGTACTTTGTTTATTGTTTGTTTGTTTTTGGGTTATTCCTGGCTCTGCACTCAGAAGTTGCTCCTGGCAGGTTCGAGGGTCTATATGGGATGCTGGGATTCGAAGCATGGTCCTGTGTTGCCTGAGTGCAAGGCAAATGCCTTATCGCTCTGGCCCACAATATACTTTCTATAGTCCCTATTCGTTTTATAAACATAAACTTTGTACCTCTCCTTTCATTTTCTTGTTTTCTTTTTTTTTTTTTCTCCCATCCTATTTCTCCTCTACTTCCTCTTGGGGTTAAGCTTTTTATTAAAGACCAGTACTCAGTTTCTATGAATCTTGGACATAAATTACTCCCCAAGTGAATAGTGGTGAGATAGAAGAGTCAGAAGACAGATTTGACCAGTCAAATGCCCTCTTTCTTGGGACTACCTGGGTTCTTCAGACATTGGGTTCTTATTTTTTCTCCATTGGCTAAACCTCTTCATGATGTGGCCTGGGCCTCCCCAGAGAGACCCCCATTGCCTCGCTTATTGAGATTAGATAGGGTTTCATAAAGTTGAGGGATGCCATTTTGGAAGCTCTGTCCCTGGTCCTTCCTAATACAAGTTGTCTTTCCTTTTGTTCACTGATGAAAAGAAAGGTTGCACTGGGAGTTCTAAATCAACAGGCAGGACCTACTACTTATTGACCTGTAGCTTATCTCTCTAAGCAACGGATCCCATGGTCCATGGGTGGCAGCCCTGCTTGAGGCCCTTGCATTCTCAGCCCTCCTTTCAAGAGAGGCCCTCAAGCTCACATTGGGCCACCCACTGAAAGTCTCACCCCAACCTGCTCCATTACTTTTATCCCACCAAGTAGTCTCCTCATTAACCCCATCTAGGCTGCAAGACTTCACCTTATGTTATCTAGAATTCACCGATTATTCTAGCCCCAGAAAGAGCTTAAATCCTGCCATCTTACACCTGGATCCAGGGGTTCTTTGTGACACTCCTGCTCGGAGGAACTAGATTACAAGGCCTCTTCTCCCTCTGGACTAGCTGATCTCCCTCTGGTGAATGCTGACCTTACCCTGTATGTTGATGGAAGCTCTTGTCTAGGTCACCAGAGCCATCACCAGGTATCCTATGTTACTGTTAGTCTAGATGCTGTCACTGAGGCCAACTGCCTGCTCCAGGGACTACTCAAAAGGCTGAACTGGTGGCCTGACAAGAACATTACAATTAAGCAAAGGCAAATGGATCAATATCTATACTAACTTTAAGTATACTTACCTCATAGTCCATAGTCATGCTTCGATCTGCAGGGAATATGGATTTCTAACCATAAAGGACTACCCCATTGTTAATGCCCAACTCATTTATGGTCCATTGGAAGCCTGCTCAGCTTCCATAATTCACTGCCAAAGTCCCCAGAGTTCCCTGGTGATATTTATGCTCTGGTCTGCAGTCTGACCAGCACCCTGGAAACACTGGCCTCCATTTTGTTTCTAACCATGCCTGAGTTCATCTCCACATATTCTACCAAGCAATAGGCTTCACTATTGTCACAAGGGGAAACCCCATCCCAAGGGGTGGAATTTATGGTCAATAAATTGGCCCTGCCTGAAGAACAGGCAGCAGTCACCCTAAACTAAATATACAACACAGAGGCCACAAACCCTTTTTCTGCTTTTTTGCAGCCCCTCTTCTTTCATGAATCCCTCTCTGCAATAAGCCATAGTGTGTTCAAATTGTTGCATCTGTCTCTGTAGCCTCCCTCATGGAGGCCTATGACATCCTCTGGCCTTTCCTGCCAACAAAATGAGGGGCCACTTGCCAGGGCAGGATTGGCAGATGACTTGGTTTTCCTTTACCAAGAGTCCTAAAGGGTCTCTGAGACACCTAAAGTGGTGTCACAAATGAATTTCAGATGTTCATTTGGCTGGACTCCTCGAGGAATCTTAAGGACCCATAGCTCAGGAGTACCCATATAAACCTGGTTCACACCTTGATGGACTGAAGTTTGAGGTGGAAATCTCCATTAGGCTAAAATGATATCCAAGGAGCCACAAATACAAACCCAGTCAGATTCTGTAGCAAAAAACTGTGTACAATTCATTTATATAAGCACACAAACACACAAGCACATTGGGAAGAATTCTGAGTCACCCTTGAGACAAGGGTGTTCTAGACAGTTACGGGCTGGACAGTCTACTTATGTCCAGAGTTAACCCAGGCCCAGCCAGGAAGCAAGTCCTTAGCCTAAGACCCAGAGCCCAAGACCACGGATTGTCCAGAAACTGGAGCCCCAACCTGGGTCTTGACACCAGATGAAAGGTGGCGAATAGAAGAGTCCAAGGCAGAGGCAGATTTGACCAACTTGAGTTTGTATTGGGGAGCACTCCAGGGTGAGGTCTGACAGTCTGTCTCTACAGAGGCTGCCAGAGTTGTACCCCCCCCCCCCACAGCTTGCAGTAGGATCATATAGCCTGCATCTGGTGGGAAAGATTATAGGTGTGGGAAGAGATATGAGCTGACATGCCCTTCATTAAGTTGTTAATTTTTCATTGATCCTGCAAACAGGTCGGTTGGGGTGTCGCTGTGGTCAGTTCTTATGACTTATGACATGGGCCAACATCCTGTTATTCTGCAGTCAGTTCTAATGACCTATGCCTGGGCAAAATATCTTGTTTTTCTTTCCCAGCTCCAACTTATCTGGTGTCTTCAATCATGATAAGCCCTTGGAAGTGAGGACTGACTGATTTTTAACCACAGCAAGTTATATACCATGTGTATAACTTTAAAGATAGGGAAAAATTCCCTATCTTTCTTTACCCTATCCCATAAAGCATTGGGTTTGCACATGATAGACATTTAATGACTGTGGCAGAAAGGGAGACTCAATCTAAAGAGGTGCAGGTGATATATTTCAATAGATCATTCTGTATCTGCCCTCCTTTTTACTTCACTCAGCATGATACTCTCCATCAACATGGCAGCAAATTTCCTCCTTTTTTTTATAGCCAAGTAGTTTTCTTGTTTTATTTTTCCCACAGTTAAAGTTGTTCATGATTGAGTTACAGTCATATCAAGTACAACAACCTTCAGCAGTGCACATTTTCCACCACCAATGTCCCTAGTTTCCCTCTTACCCTCCCTGATGTCCTCTTTAGAGTCTTCCTGTCTCTGAGCATACATTTTCTTCTCTCCCTTCCTTAAAATTTTTTTAAAGGTATTTTAATTTGCAGTCCATTTCCCGCCACCAATGTCCCTAGTTTCGCTCCCACCCACCCTCTTTACCACATCCACCTCTGAAGCAGGAATTTTACTTCTCTCTCTTGCTTTCTCTTTTCTTTTTTGATACTGTGGTTTGCACTATTGTTAATTAAAGGGGTACATGTATATCACTATATCCTCTTTCGGCACCCAGTTCTTGTTCAGTGATCAGTTCCAACTATTACTGTCACTATAGATTATTCAGTACCCTAACTGCATTCACTACTCTTTGTTGCAAGATTTTTTTGTGTGTGGTTTTTGGGTCACACCCGGCAGTGCTCAGGGGTTACTCCTGACTCCATGCTCAGAAATTGCTCCTGGCAGGCACGGGGGACCATATGGGATGCCGGGATTCGAACCGATGACCTTCTGCATGAAAGACAAATGCCTTACCTCCATGCTATCTCTCCGGCCCTTGTTGCAAGATTCTTACCATGGACTGCTGCTCATGATCCTCATTTCTATCATCTGAGTATTATTATCATATTATCTTATTTTTCTTATGCCACAAAAAGGAGATTATTCTATGTCTATTACTCTTCCTCTGACTCATTTCACTCAGTATAAAAATCTCCATATCCATCCATGTACAAGAAAATTTCATGACAGGCACATGAAAAATGCTCCATATCACTAATCATCGGGGAGAGGCAAATCAAAACAACAAGGTACCATCTCCTAGAGAGATTACAGGAGATAGAGTCCTTACCTTGTCTGTGGAAGAGCACCACAAGTAGTTATCCCTGAGCAGAGTCAGATGTAAGCTCTGAGTGTGCCTGCCAGCTCCTCAAACTTCTTTTTCCCACCCCACCCCAAGAAATCACAAACCTAAACACCTTTCCTTCTTCTGTAAGGCCTTAAAGGTCTATAGATGGAAATCCACTGGCTTTTAAACTTTATTTTGAAAAGGTACAGATATTTAATCACGGTGTTTAAATAAAGATAATTAAAAAAATGGTACAGATCTAAGGATCATGCTAGGTGTAAGCTTCAAACCCTCTGCTCCTCAGGGATTTGTGTAGTCTCTTCCTTTTGGTTCATTATTATGGTTAATTTCAGTCCAGATGCTATTTATGGTAATATTTTGACTAATATTCTTCTACTTGCTTCCATGTGTTTTTATTTTTCATCTTTCAATTTGATGTGTAGAGGCTTCTCAGCTAGTTAGTAAATTTCTTTCAGAGGAAATGACTCTATATATAGTTGTAGATTCTTTTGGCATGTTCAGTGGAGGTGAGGTTAGGCTCCTCCTGTCACTATCTTGAACTGAAACTCCTTGCAGGTATTCTTTGATTTAAAAAAAATAGCAACTCATATAAAATAGTGAGAAACAGAACCATGAAGGGATGGAAAAAATTCCCTATCCTTCTTTACCCTATCCCATAAAGCATTGGGTTTGCACACTATAGACATTTAATGACTGTGGCAGAAAGGGAGACTCAATCTAAGAGGTGCAGGTGATACTTTTTGGTTGGCAGATTTACTAGTCCTGGGTTCTTTTGGGACAATGAACTTAGAACCTTTAAAATGTTAATTTACTGCTTGTTGAATTTACCATTTTGCATACCCATAATGGGATGTCATTTCCCTCATTAGACCTTTGTAATGTTCTGCCTAGAACACATCTGCTTCCATCTTCATCTGACAAATTTCTCTTCAGTCTTTAGGTTTCAACAATACCTTGCTATCTGTTTCTCCCTCAGATCCCCCTGATCTGAATAAAAAATTTCCTGGGGCTGGAGCAGTGGTGCAAGTGGTAGGGCATCTGCCTTGCACGCTCTAACCTCGGATGGACCGTGGTTCAATTCCTCGGCGTCCCATATGGTCCCCCAAGCCAGGAACAATTTCTGAGCGCATAGCCAGAAGTAACCCCTGAGTGTCACTGTGTGTGGCCCCCCCAAAAAATTTCCTGTTGTAGTCTCAGTAGATCCTGTATTCTGACTTCATAACACTTCCATTCTGTGCCATTTCCACATTTCAAGCTATACAATGATGTACGACATGGAGAATATGTTTTTTCACAAGTGTTCAGCCCACAGGGGTGTAAGAATAAGTGAATCCTCAATATTTTGTGTAGTGTCTTATACAGAGTAGTAGGAGTTAAATAAAGATTTGCTGAGGGTGGGGGAGTTAGTGTTATTTAAATGAAATTAGTATTAAATGAAAGGTTAATTAATTAGTACTAAATTACTAATTAGTGTTAAATAAAATGGGCTTGTGATGTAAAATTCATTTAAAATTGCAAAGGTTAAAATATAACTCACAAGGGCCCGGAGAGATAGCACAGTGGCATTTGCCTTGTGAGCAGCCGATCCAGGACCAAAGGTGGTTGGTTCGAATCCCGGTGTCCCATATGGTCCCCCCGTGCCTGCCAGGAGCTATTTCTGAGCAGACAGCCAGGAGTAACCCCTGAGCACCGCCGGGTGTGACCCAAAAACCAAAATATATATATATATATATATATATATATATATATATATATATATATATATATATAACTCACAAAAGCCTTAATCGAGTTCCTTTTCTAGATACAGAAGTTATTGGGGGAGCTAAAGAGAGTTATGCAGACTACTTAGATTCATTATAAGGGCTGGAGTGACAGTACAATGAGTAGGGTGCTTAACTTGCATGCAGCTGACCTGAGTTTGATCTCCAGCATTCCATAAGATGCCCTGGCTGCCAGGGGTGATTCTTTAGTGTAAAGCCAGAACATACACCTGAGCACATCTGGCATAACCCCCCTCTCTCTTACACACACACACACACACACACACACACCCCACCATTTTGAAAACCCATCATAGATAGACATGTGAAGTCCTGGAGATGTGGATTAGAAAGTCATTGTTGGGGGCTGGAGAGATAGCATGGAGGCAGGGCATTTGCCTTACATGCAGAAGGACAATAGTTCAAATGCTGGTATCCCATGTGGTCCCCCGAGCCTGCCAAGAGCGATTTTTGAACGTAGAGCCAGGAGTAACCTCTGAGTGCTGCTGGTGTGACCCAAACCGCCCCCCCCAAATAAAAATAAATAAAAGAAAGTCATTGTCTGGAATTGGAGCAACAGTACAGGGCAAAGTGACTGCCTTGTGTACAGTTGATCAGAGTTTGTTTCCTGGTATGAAATTCTATCTCCTGAACATTGCCAGAGTGATCCCTGAGCACAGAACCAGGGATATGCCCTGAGCACATTTGGGCCCTGAGTGTGCTCCCTCCCCCCAAAAAAAAGAAAAGAAAAGAAAAGAAAGCCACTGTCTACAAACCAAAGGCATGAAGACCTTTAAGACCCAGAATCTATTGAGATGGCCTGATGCTCTCTGAGATGCACAAGTGTCAGGTCTAAAGCATGACTGGGGCCCTTCAGAGAAGAGGCTCCATGCAGGAGCAAAGGCAGTGCAAAGACTATTAAAGACTATTAATTACTAGTCCAAGATCTCTCCTTTGACAATACCCTAGCAATAGACTTTTGAGGGAAGTGTGGGAAAATCTTGTAAGAGTATGTTAACAGAGGCAAGTGGGGGCACATTCTCCATTCTGGTGATTTGCTTGGGATGTGCACTCAGTCCTCTTACCTGGAGTTGCTTATGTTCTATTTTAGATGCTTTTCTTCCTCTTTCTCTCCCTTCAAGTTTCTTAAATAAACTTATATTACTTACTTCACTATTTGTCACATCCAAAAACTCTTCTTTGAGGCTAGGAAAAAGTTTAGAACTGAGGTTTCCATACCTGCAAAGAACAAACTCTCAGTCCAACTTGAGTAGCTGTGAGGCTTCATTTCCCCCACCAAGAAATTGGATTTTGGGAACAAGATCTTGCACTGTAGAGATCAAGTGGAACGTGGACAGCCAGAGATTTGACTCTTGGAACTGGTGAGATGCAGTGCCCATGCAGTACACACAGGTCCTGATGGCAGACTATACCAGAACCCTCCAGCTACTGTTCTTGGGGAAACAAGGTGGGTTAAGCAAGAAGGCAGGAGCACTCCCTCTTTGGAAACTAATCCCCACCCTATAAAAGTCACCTACAATAAAATTTAGGCGGTATGAAGAATAGGTCTTTAAGCTTATTTTTATAAAATTTATTCCCAATTTGAAGTGGCAGTGTATACAAAGATAACAGTTTATAATAATTTACAGAAGTGTTTGCTACATGCACATTATGAACTATTCCAAACATATACATATTAAGTGTCATGCTGAATAAATAATTCCAATTAATTTTTACATAAAAATATAATATTGCACTCTTAACAAGACCAGTTATTTTGCATATTTTCTCTTTAGATGATAAAATTCGGCCTTAAAAAAAAAGACTGAGTAGCAGCCCTATGGTAATAGGAGCTAATTTAAAGTTCTCAGTAGAAAAATGAAAGCTAGACAATAGCTGTTTTTTTTTTTAAACAAAGCAAATACTTCAATGTGAATAGAAATAATCTCATCTCTGCACCTTGGGCCTCAGAATGAACACCTGGTTTGTGGAAACCATGATCCTGATGCAGCCTAATGCTGGAATTTGTGTATGCGATTTAAGGTTATAAGCATATATGGCCCTTGCTTTCTCGTTATCTATTTTGATAGCAGAGACTCTGGAATTGCTTTAGTTATTAAGCAGAATGTTTTAGAAAGTCTGGAAGATATAAAAGTAGTTGTGTAAACACCATATGAACCGAGTCTTCATAACAAATGTGCAAGTTATTCATAGGCAAGAATACATACTTTAATCCCATGGTAACATAATTCAGCTTAGTTTACAGTGTTTTCAAAGCTAATAAAGCAGCACCCAAGTAAAAATATAGCCATGAATCATGGTAGAGATGATAATGCCATGATTTTCAGAAATTCTGTCCTTATGGCATGGAAGTTTGCTATGGCATACACTTGGATTTTCCTGTTATTCTAGAATTCCAGGTGATATAACTTAGCTGAAAGGAGTTGGAAACTGTCACTACTAAAAAGTTATTCTGCCTCCTGGTTAAGACAAAGTAATCGATCTTATTTGTTGGTTTATAATTTTTGTTTTGGGCACATCTGGTGCTGCTCAGGGGACCATATGGGTGCTTGGTATTGAACCCAGGTTGGCCACATGTAAGGCAAGTGCCCTACCCATCGTATTAGCTCTAGCTTTTAATTCTTTTTAATACTTTTTTGAGGGGGGCCATGCCCAGCCATACTCAAGCTTACTCTGGGTTCTACACTCAGGAATCTCTCCTATTGTTGCTTTGGTAACCATGTGTGAAGCTGTAGATTGAAGCCATGTGTAAGGCAAGCGCTCCACCTGCTATACTATCCAGTCCCTGTAATTCTGTTCTGAGGATGAAAATTCTGTCTGTAAATAGGATCAAATGTCTTATCTAGATACTGTATTAGTCTAGAAAAAGTTTAGACAAATAGCTTTTGTTGTTGTTGTTGTTTTTTGGGTCACATCCAGCAGTGCTCAGGGGTTACTCCTGGCTCTGTGCTCAGAAATTTTCCCTGGTAGGCATGGGGGACCATATGGAATGCTGGGATTCAAACCACTGTCTGTCCTGGATCGGCTGTGTGCAAGGCAAATACCCTACTGCTGCGCCCCCAAGTTTAGACAAATACCTTTGCCAAATTCTCTGCTTACTAAAAATTATCTACAGAATATTGTTCAGTACTCAATATCTATAAATGACAGATTTTTCTTTCTTTCTTCTTTTTTTTTTATTTATCTTTTTTGTTTCTTGGACTACACCCAGAGGTGCTCTGGGGTTACTCCTGGCTCTGCACTAAAAAAATCACTCTTGTAGAACCAGAGATTGATCCAGGGTCAGGCATGTGCAAGGAAAATGACCTACTCACTCTGGCCCCATAAAGACAGATTTTTAAAAGAAGTAGTCATTGTATTTATATCTTAGTAACAACTAAGAACATTCAGTATTTATGCATTTTAAATCTAGTTCTATGTATTTTAAATAGTATCTTTATGATAAAAAATGTATCTAAAATCCAAGATACCTGTGATCTTGTTCATGGCTGTTAAACAATTCTGGTTCTACCTTGAGCTAAGAAGGCAGTTTGTTTTCATTATCCAGATAGTTCATTAAAATATTTGGTGTAGTTTAGAGGCACCTACTGAATAATTTACTTCTGAAAGAAAGCAATTACTAAGTCCTAAATTCTTTATTATTCCTTTTCATATTATTATTTTTTTTGGGGGAGGGAGAGTCTTGGCATAAAACTTTAAGAGTTTTATAAAGTATCTTTTATAAACAAATTAGCTAACCAATTAAAATTTTATTGACTCTTTGGAATAAAAAAGGAAGAGGGGGTGGAAACCTAATCTTTTGTTTAGCTTTTTTTTTCATGGGAAAAAACTTTATCAATGAAAATTTTAACATCTAAGACTTCAAGCTTGTTTGTTAGTGATTACTGAATCAAGCTTCCACATTATCACTAAATTGGAACAAAACTTGTCTATCCAAGTATTAGGACGCTGCAGAATTCTAGGTAGATGAATACATTTTGTATAGTTTGCTTTGTCAACTATTTCTCCAGGGTCAGCCTTCTAAAACTAGTGACATCAATAAATCTAGCTTGTAGTTCAAGTGCTTTGGAGAATGCGAAGTCCACCTATTCATCCAGCTGCATAGCTGCTTAGAAAGGAATAGAACATTGGTAGTTTCAAACGCTGCTGATCTTTCCGACACCAGGCAATTACAGTCCCGTCACTGTTGGCTGTGTACAAATGATGTCCATCACAGGAAAAAGTAAGGCTGTTAAATAAAGTACATTTTATTGATGGTGATATAGAAAGTAGTAAAGGAACCTTTACTGGATCAAAATCAAACAAAATACCTTCAATTCACTGATTTTAGTTGTAATCAAAATATAGTTAATCACACAGCAGACAAGTTTGTGATGTTCATTTTAACTAGGTGTTACAGAATAAAATCAAAATCAAAGCAATCAATACATTCTTTTTTATTGTAAGTTTGAATATTTTCTTTTCTTTTTTTTTTTTTTTTTTGGTTTTTGGTTTTTGGGCCACACCCGGCGGTGCTCAGGGGTTACTCCTGGCTGTCTGCTCAGAAATAGCTCCTGGCAGGCATGGGGGACCATATGGGACACCGGGATTCGAACCAAACACCTTTGGTCCTGGATCGGCTGCTTGCAAGGCAAACGCCGCTGTGCTATCTTTCCGGACCCGAATATTTTCTTTTTTCTACTTGTCTACATTACTTAAATATTTGGGAGTCAGAGCAGTAGAATAGCAGGTAAGGGCACTTATTTCGCATACAGATGAATGGGGTCAATCACTGGAATCCCATATGGCCCCTAAGCACTCCAAGAAGTAATTCCTGAGTGCAGAACCAGGTCTGACCCATGAGCATTATTGATGTGGTTCCGAAACAAAATAAAATATGGAATGGGAATCTTTTATAAACATTTTCTCTTTTATAGAAACAAATGATTATTTTTATGGAGATATTTTACTTTCCTGAAAAAGAAAAGTGTAATAAATAAATTCTAGCCAGTACTGAACCAAATGAGAAAAGAACCTGGCTTCCTTATATATCAAACTCATTTCTAAAACCTATTAACATAGAATGAGGACTTACTTTATCAAATATATATGGCATCTAGTTGTCTATATAGCTAGGTTTATGTGCTTTACTCTTTAGCAAAACCACAGCATCATATATATTATGAAGGGTAGGAAGAGAAAAGAGTTTACCTTACAATAGGCTTATTTGACTTAGGAAAGGTAATTTCACGCACAGGCTTTAGGTCCCATGTACTCCATAACCTAGAGGGGGAAAATGTAAGTGTGAAAATTAAAATTTTCTTCACTAAAATCCCTATTTTGTCTATTTGTTAAAAATAACCTGGAAGAAAATACAATGACACATCTGTAGTAGTTACTTGGAGAAAATTGGAGGAATTTGATGCTCTCAAGTGTGTGTCGTGTCTGGGAGATGGTACGGGTTGACGCATATAGAAGTTGTTTCCACTAGATTTTAGTCTACATATTAAATGTATAATAGTATTATTTCCAGAAAAATTTATACAGCTAAATTAAAAATATCAAAAAAATGCTGACTACGATCTGAACTGTTGTAAAGACAGTTCTGACAGACTTGCTATAGGGTTGTCACAAATCTTCAGTTTGTGAAGCTCATTTTTTACAAACTTACTGTAGATGTCTAAAAAAATTTTTATAGTGTTAATCTCTTATATTTTACAACAGTGTAAAAAGTTAAAGCTATATTAAACTATCACTACAATTTGGAAATAAAATGGGAATAACTAATAACCTATATCCAGAGGCTATTTTAAATCTGCAAATAATATATTAAAAACTAATCTTTGAAGCTGCTATGTCCTTAAGAACAAAAGCAATAAAGAGAATCCAGACTTCTTTTACCTTACAATTCCGTTTTCTAATCCTCCAGCAATGACATTGATGGATACTCCCTCAGGTTGGTTAGAGAAAGCAACAGAACAAATGATCTCTCTGCAGTGGACATGTCCAACTAGGTCCCCATTCACCGTCCAGAGTCTGAGATCGCTGCCTCCACCAGCTGAAAATACCAAAATTATTCTGCAGGTTACTGGAGTGTGGATGACTCGAAGTCCTCAACACTGGATCCTAGTGGGACACCTGAGGACTAAGTTTGTTTCCGTGATTCCTCCTTCCTTCCTTCCTTCCTTCCTTCCTTCCTTCCTTCCTTCCTTCCTTCCTTCCTTCCTTCCTTCCTTCCTTCCTTCCTTCCTTCCTTCCTCCCTCCCTCCCTCCCTCCCTCCCTCCCTCCCTCCCTCCCTCCCTCCTTCCCTCCCTCCCTCCTTCTTTTCTTTCTTTCTTTCTTTCTTTCTTTCTTTCTTTCTTTCTTTCTTTCTTTCTTTCTTTCTTTCTTTCTTTCTTTCTTTCTTTCTTTCTTTCTTTCTTTCTTTCTTTCTTTCTTTCTTTCTCTCTCTCTCTCTCTCTCTCTCTCTCTCTCTTTCTTTCTTTCTTTCTTTCTTTCTTTCTTTCTTTCTTTCTTTCTTTCTTTCTTTCTTCTCTCTCTCTCTCTTTCCTTTTCTTTTCTTTTCTTTTTTTCATTTTGGGGCTACACCTGGTGATGCTCAGGGGTTATTCTTGGCTATGTACTCAGAAATCGCTCCTGGCTTGGGGACCATATGGGGGATTGAACCACTGTCCATCTTAGGCTAGCGCAGGCAAGGCAGATGCCTTACGGCTTGTGTCACAGCTCCGGTCCCTTAGTGATATCTTTTATTATACAATTGCTACACACTTATTTACCAAACTATCTTTAAGTGGTCAAATATACTTAAGAAAGCTCACCACCTTTATATAAATAAGTAATTTTTACTTTTGAAAAAATATTTTCTGAAACTTAACAAGTGATGAAGTTTATAGGCAACTGATGACTAATAGCTGTATAAATAAAGTCACTACATTATAAATCATAGAGTTATGTGTATTTATTTATCTGGGAGCTATGAATAATAGAAATATTAATTTATGTGTAGAGCAATGAGGTAGATTTATCATGAATTTTTGGAAATTGTAATATTTCAACATATTAACTAACAAATCTAAATCTGGAAGTGACTAGAAAGCTCAACAATCTCCCAAAATAGAAGAAAAATTCTGTGAAACTATGAAAGAAGAGACTTATGGGACTAGATGTCACTCAGAGTGGTTCACATGCTTTCTAATGTGAGGCTCTAGGTTCTATCCTCGGCAGCCCCAAACTGAAGAATGAGTATCTAAGCATCACAGGTGTGGCCCCAACAACAACAAAATCATCAACAACATAAATATCACCACCACCAACAACAAATACCTATGTGATTTCTGAAGAAAAAAAGCTACATTAGTAATTAGCTGAGATAAAAACTAATATTTTACTAATTTATATTTGATTTTTGGGCCATATCCAACTCAGATGAAGAGACTATATTGGGTGTTGGAGATCAAACTCAGGTCAGTTGCATGCAAGGTATCTGGCCCCCAACTAATTATTTTTTAAAAAGAAAAACTTAAATTTTATATACTTTTCAGAAGAAACATGAAAGTAATTAATTTCTATCCTTTATCAAGGTTATAAAATAATTTGTATTTTATTACACAGAAACAAATCCCTGAAATATTCCTGTTATTTAAAAATATACTAAAGACCTTCAAATACCACATTAAAATATATAGTATGTTCTAGAATTATTCACAACAGTTAAAAAGGTAGAAACAAATCTAAGTGTACATCAACAGAAGAATGAATAAACAAAGTGTGATAGATATAAATAATAGAATATTATTCAGTAATTAAAAGGGGGAGTTCTACACAGATGTTAAAGGATAAATATTGTATCATTCTTTTAATTTAAAATATTTAGAATAGGCAAATTAAGAGGGACAAAAAGCAGAACAGAAGTTACCACAAGTATAGTGTCAAGTGACTGTCTATTCATTTATCTAAGACTGTAACTGTATTTAGACCCTTGGGTCACAGTGATAGTATAGCACTCACCTTGCATTCAGCTGACCCTGTTTGATCCTTGGCACCCCGTATGGTCCCCGGAGTATGCTAGGAGTGATCCCAGAGCAAAGAGCAAAAATAATTCTGGTTTTTATTTTTCTCTTTCTCCTTTCTCCTATACTGGGGATTGAATTCTAGTTGGCCACATGTAAGGCTACTGATAAAATCTGGTAATTTACTTTCTTTCTTGGACATATGCAAAGGATGATGAACTAGTCTTAGTTACTAAACATAAAACTGGACACTCTTTTAAAGAATATTTTTTTAATTATGTTCCCTACACAACAATGTCCTTTTATGAATTCTCTTTGTATGTGGCAAAAGGCCTTAAAAATGTTGAGAAGGCCTATTTGTTCAAATTTGGAAAAATAGTTCTAGCCCTTACTCTACTAGATTATGTACTATCTAGGGACACCTGAATACCCTAGTAGTGAGTTGGTAATTGCAGAAAAAGTAATTTTTGTTCTTGTTCCCATATGACTAGCTGATATAATATCAAAGATAAATCACTACTGGCAGCTAGAAAGTAATTAACTTTACAAAATCAAGTTCCCTTAGGATCAGTCCTAACTTTCAAACACTGCTAAAACAAGAAGTAGAGAACTCTATATGAATAACCTTCATCTTATTCACTCAGATTCCCTCTTGATTTGACATAGTAAACATTGTTAATGTACAAATCAAGGAATAATAATTAGCAAAATCATCAATCATCTTTATTACCAGAATTGACTGTTTAAGAACTTTCTCCATTATTAGAAATTTTTTTTTTCATGACTTTATTTTATAACTAGCAGTGAAGACTGGCAAAAAACATCATACATGAAATTGTTTTTTTTGGGGGGGGGTAGGGTGGGCCTTTCAGGGGCTCTAGGAGTTACACACTCGTAGGCCCAGCTGGTTCAGATTTGGGTCCAAAACTGTAGTGCTGCTCAGGCTCAGCAGTGCTGGGGTGCTACCAGGACAATACCGAATGGTATTGTGAGGGAAAGTAGGGCATCAGGCACTAAGGATCAGATTCAGAATCCAGCACCTGCCAGCCACACATTCCAATCCTTTGAGCTATTATTCTAGGCCATCTCTGAAATATTTAATCATGATTGAACACACTGTTTTTTTTTTTTTAATTTTATGAATAGGGGCCGGAGAGATAGCATGGAGGTAAGGCATTTGCCTTTCAAGCAAAAGGATGGTGGTTCAAATCCTGGCATCCCATATGGTCCCCAGAGCCTGCCAGGGGCAATTTCTGAGCATAGAGCCAGGAGTAACCCCTGTGCGCTGACAGCTGTGACCCAAAAACCAAAAAAATTTTTTAAGAATGAATATTCTATAAAACCAATCACAAAACCTCCAAGATGATGTCTGTGGTATAATAAAAAAAACAAGTATTTGTTTTTTTTCTAAACTCTGGGAACAGAGTTCCTAAACCCTGTATAATATACCCTTGTCTATCTAAGTGTCTCTTCAGGGAAATCTGCAACACCTTGGGGATGCTGGTTCCCAGAAAACTGTGCGACCAGATGCCATATGCACAACTAGATGCATGTCCATACTGCTACAAAGGGCAAGATGGGAAACTTAAGTTCAATTCCCAACAGCCTAGATCTTATCAATCATGCCCACACAATGAAATCCCAGAAAAAATATTACAATAACAGGGTCTTCGACTTTTTTAGTTGGCTAACACTCATGTGCCTGAAGGGTGGTACACTCTCATTCCAGATAGACAGATCCTTGCTTTATGTATATCTTTATCTGATTTTCATTTCTTGTGTGTGTGTGTGTGTGTGTGTGTGTGTGTGTGTGAAAATTTTGTAAACCAAGGCTTACTCCTGGCTCTCTGATCAGCAGTCACTCCTG